>NC_060130.1:629280516-629586766 GCF_021461395.2 Schistocerca americana
AGTTAATGCAATGATGCAAATACAGTACAATATGAAAAATGTAAGTTGCAGTGAATTGCATGAACTGATTGAGAACCAGATTAAGTTCCTTTCATCTATTCAAGGTTCTGAGAAATACGATTGGTATAAGAAAAACTCAAATGATGACAATAGAACTTTGTGTACTGAATAATGTAATGCATATTCTTATTTTTTGTAATAAATGCTTTCTTAATGAAGCAGTCCTTCCTAAACTCTGGATCATTAATTAAATGCACATTTCCCTTTGCTTATGGGCATCAGGACTCCTTATTCCTCTTATTTCCTTTGATCGGCTACAGTGACCGTAAGTTTTGTCCTGGTTTTGGATTCCGAGATTATGGCAATCCTAGTAGGAACAAATACATTTTTTTACTGACTTTAATCTATGACTAAACGGGATGTCATTTTCAAATTGACATACTACATTTTTCAGTTTTTATTTTCTCCTTCTTTCTGAAAATACTTCAAAATGAAATGCAAACAGGCTGTTAATATTTATTTAACATATTCTAATTTTTCATTCATTTATATCATTAAAACTTTTCAGTAAATATTCAATGCTGTACACCGTAAGTTAAATTTTCTTACCATACTCTAAAGTATCTGTGGGAATTTTTTCATTAAAAGTTGCACAAAGTTTCGTAGTTCTTTTCTGGGAACATACAGTATTCTTTTTACGAGTCATATTAATTTCATAGATAGGATAGTTCGTTATGAAATTATATAGAGTTATGTCAGTGTCTGATTTGAGTAGTGTAACTCGCTTAAAATCGAGAAATGTGTCGTATGCTTTGAGGAAAATATTTGGAGGAGTACTATTCCACATTTTCTGTGGGAAAATTTCGTTTCTTCCATTTTTATATAAACATATTCTGTAGATTAATGTGGTCAAATAATGAAGAGTCAAGTAACTGATTACTTTTTAAATTTGTCTGAAATGTAACAAATATGAAATATGCATATCAAAGTCCACTGAGTTGTAGTAATTTATGTTATCTAGACTGAAAATTTTCTTGCCTCTCAATCCTGCGACAACTGTAGTTCGTAGTTAATAAAAAAGATATTGGAATTTTTAGATACTTTTAGAATATTTTCTTTGTCCTAACTCGTAATTTGGTTCATTTTAACAATTGGTACACGAATTTCCACCGATTCTGTTACAATTTTTCCCTCTTTAGAAAGTGTGTCTTTAATTTCAATTCCAGCATCGTTATAATCAGGCCAATTAAGAATTGCTTCTCCAGAACTAGAAGACCTAGTAAAAATTATTGTTAAATCTCCTTCCCACATAGTTTCTTTATAATCCTTAAAAATTCCACCAGACATTGATAATGGATAAAGTACTTCGTTTTTCTTGATCTTTATTTTGCCTTTATTAAGAATATGTCTTTCCAAGCTATATTATCAGTAACAGATGAAGTTAAATACAACATAGCTGTTGATGAAATAACATGATGTTGGATTCTAGATAAAATATTATTTCCTTTCTTTATGGTCGCAAAATAAAGCAGATTTGCCACATAATTATTGATTTATTTGTATTGGATTTTCTGTTGTATGTTGGTTAATCTTATTCCTTCCATCTGGATTAGCTATAACAGTTCTAAAGTTAATGTATAATTACGTATGATTTGGGTGAAGCCATCCATCATCAATATTTAGTTCAGTCCCTGTAACTTGTTGGCTCCTTTTAAATTATTTTTTGTTTTCTCATTCACACTGAATGAGTAAAACTGATAACTCTCAATTTTGTTCATGATTTTCTAATGAAAAAAATTATTTGCGTCAGAAAAAGGAGACTTCAGTCTGTGACTAGGACATTTTTAAAATAACTGCTACATAAGCACCATTAAAGTCAATGAAAGTATAATTTTCATCAGTTATAGTAATTTTTAAATCTTGAATAGGATTAAAAATAGTAACATCTATAAGATAATGTGGTTCATAAATTATTGGCCTTCCAAATTCAGTATTTGGTTTAAATGAAACAGTAATATTAGTCTCTCTATGAAAATGATCAGTATTTTTAACAAATATGCCATCAGCCAAAAATAACAATTTTATTAACTAATTTGAATGGAATAATTTTAGGAACATCTTTAGCACAGAAACTTCCTGGCAGATTAAAACTGTGTGCCCGACCAAGACTCGAACTCGGGACCTTTGCCTTTCGCGGGCAAGTGCTCTACCAACTGAGCTACCGAAGCACGACTCACGCCCGGTACTCACAGCTTTACTTCTGCCAGTATCTCGTCTCCTACCTTCCAAACTTTACAGAAGCTGTGAGTACCGGGCGTGAGTCGTGCTTCGGTAGCTCAGTTGGTAGATCACTTGCCAGCGAAAGGCAAAGGTCCCGAGTTCGAGTCTCGGTTGGGCACACAGTTTTAATCTGCCAGGAAGTTTCACATCAGCGCACACACCGCTGCAGAGTGAAAATCTCAATCTTTAGCACAGTTTTTTAGGGGGCAGTAATTTGATTATTAAATCCTAATATACTTTTATATCCATGTATAATTTTACATCAATTTCAGTAACAACTCTACTTAAAACTTCATTTGTTTTGATATGAAGTTCATTATTTTTCGATGTAATATTTAGAGTTAAAAAATCTGAATAAAAAGCAACCAGTGAAACATTTCTATAAGTTTTTCTTGTTGGAACAGTTAATTTTTTTTAAGAATAGCTGATTTTTTACTTGACTAAAATAATCTACCCATTTACAATTAAAAATTTATTAAATAAATCACAGACTGGAAACAAAAAATAAGAATTCCAGAATAGAAATAAAAAATAGACATGATAAACTTTTACCAGATTCTATTTGTTGTGCAATTATAGGACCAAGTGGTTGTGGAAAAACAACACTATTGATCAACAATTGTATTCTAGCTCTAGGATCATTGAATTGGAATAAAAGCAATCATTTGTATATTTATTCAAAAAGTTTAGGACAATCAAAATATCAAGAATTTATAAAAAAATACGTGAAAAATTGAAGATTAGCACAAGGAAAAACTTACAAGGTTTATTGAAAATAATGAAGAAATTATTATATGTCTAGATAATTCAGTTGTTGTATCTGATGATTTTATTCTTAAAAATCAAGATATAGTTAGAGAATATTTTATTAGAGGAAGACATAGAGGAATAGATTGTATTTATTTAGCTCAAACTTATTCAAAAATACCAAAACAATTTGTGAGATATAATATAAATTTTATCATATTTTTAGACAAGATGACACAAATTTAAATCATATTTATCATGAGTTTGTTGGTGGTGATTTAAAGTTTGATGATTTTAAAGAAATGTGTAGTAAATATTGGAATAATCAATTTGGATATCTTACAACAGACATGACTTGAAAATCGAATGATGGTAAGTTCAGAAATAAAATATAGAGTTTCATAACAACATAAATGTTAAACATAATCATAAACATTAAACATAAAGTTAAACAAAAATGTTACGTGTCAAAAACGATTAATTAATGTTTTTTCATCTCTAACAAATGTTCACAAAACATGATGCAGAAATTGTTAACAAAGCTAAACAATATAGAAAAAAGCTGAAGATTTGAACAAAAAATTAAAGCTTTGGAAAAAACAACCACAAACAGAATATGAAAAATATAAAAAAGTATATCAACCAGTTGCTGATGCAATTGAACAAGATAAACAAGGAATCGAAGGATTAGGTGATAACTTTTTGAAAGCTGTTGAATAAAACAGAGAAGTTGTAAAACAAATGGTTCCTTGTCATCAATATCCTCCTTTAGAAGAATTTGAAGATCTGTCACCAATTAGAAAACTAGGAGATTGGTCTGATGATATTCCTGGTAAGTATGACTTTACATTAAGTGAATCAGAAATTCAAGCTGCATTGAAAAAATATGAAGAAGACAACAAAGGTGCCAATAAAAAAATAAAAGAGATGCAGTCTAAACACAGCTATGGCAGTCGCCAGGATGATGTCAAAAAAATAAAAGAGGATATGTTTAAAAATGTTGGTGAAAGAATCATACTGAACATCCAACTTTTAGATTATGACCTGTTGATAGATTTAAATTTGTTATGCGTTTTCCAGTTGATTTTGATGGCAATAAATTAAAAACTGGTGGAAAAGAATACAAAGACAGAAATGGTTTAAAGAATCCTTTAACTAAAAAGCAGAAAAACTTGATTCCATTTATTTACCAAATTATGCAGATGTATTGTACTTTCAGGAGTATTATATTCTGAAACTAATCCAAATAAAATAAAGTCAAGTATAGGTACAAAATACAATAAACTGATAAATGAAATATTTAACATCTATTTCCCAAAAGAGTATCAAGTATCATCAGTTTCTTCAGATTATTCGGATGCAAAAACAGGTGATGGTTTAATTTAAAAATATACAGAAAAACCACTCAAATATATTTGGATGAGTCATATTAGAGATTTAATTGATAGATTAGCAGTAACTCATGGTGAAGAAGCAGCTGGAAATAAAAATTATCATAATGAAGAAGTCGGCGTAGTTCAGATGTTAACAAATAAATTTAACGATTTCATAATCGATCATCCTAAAGTAATTCCATATTTGATTAGATTTTTGAATAATTTACCACATACATTTTAGAAAAGTGATAAATATGGTAAAGGATTAGTAAATTTGGCTTTAAATAATTTACCAGTGCCAGAGATGAATCTACCAGGATATTTGTACTGTGGACCTTTTACTGAACTAGAAGAAAGATTAGCAAAGGATGATCCAGGAAAAAATAAATTAGATGAAGCTTGTGAAAAACATGATATTGCTTATCGTGATCATAAAGACTTAGAATCTAAACATCAAGCTGATAAAGAACTTCAATGAACTGCAAAAGAAAGAAGCTGCAAATGGAGCTTCATTAGAAGAAAAAATAGCTGCAACTGCAGTTGGAGGCATTATGTATAGAAAAAGGAAATTAGGAATGGGACACAATCCTCATCCTGTTTCAGCTGGTGCTGTCTTGGAAGTAGACGAAAATGGTTGGGGACTGTAAAAATATTAATCCTTATAAATTTTTATCTATATAAATGAATAACTTTTCAATTGGTTATACTTTGCTACCAAGTGGCAAGAGTAACCCAAAATCAATTAAAATAAATTAAATAATGAACAATTACATAGTACTGAACCATTTTAACTCATGTACAAATGAAAGTGAAAAAACTGGTGGAAATTTACTTCTTTCATTAACTATTCCTGTTGTGAAATAGATTACTGAATACCTAACATAAAAGAAAGAAAGTAAAGGACTAACAGAACATGACGGTAGATTTCTTCCATTACTATTAGCTGCATTACCTTATTTAGCAAATACTGGTTCACTTGCTGGTGGTTCTGCAACAATCGCAAATGCAGTTATAAATAAGAAAAAAGCTGAAGCAGAATTGGAAGAACAGGAAAGATAATTTGAAAATGGAAAAGAAAGGAAAAGGAGTAAAAAAAATTCGAAAAAATGAACAGGCAGTAAAATAATCCTTTATTTAATTTTGAGGCTGAAGAACTAGTTAAACAATTAAAAATTAATAATTTTCATAGCGTTTTATGATTCATGAATTAGCTAATGAACCAAAAAATTTAGAATGTGGAGTAGTTAATTTAGATACATCTGATCATCCTGGTACTCACTGGCCTTTTTTTATTATAAGAGTAATAATAAAAAATTTCTATTTCATTCATTTGGTGGAAATATTCTGAAATAATTGGTTAAATATCTCAGTTCAAGTGGGTTGTACTGTAATGGACAGCGAATTCAGAATTTTGATTTGGTAATATGTGGACATCTGTGTCTATTTGTTTTAAAACTATTAAGGATGAATTACAAGTTTAATGATATTTTGACTTTGATAAATGGACATCTTTTGGAAATAAGAACAGCCTGAAGGTCATCCAATTAATGGTCAGATAAATTTAGAAAACATGAAAATGAATTAGAAACAAAAAATAGGAAGTTTAATTAAACATTTCCGTAAAGAATTACATGTCATTTTTAAAGTAACAGAAGGATATATTGATTTTAAAGGTAGAAGAATTGCGAATAAATATTGTCACATATAGGAAGGTGTGAGTAGATCAATGACGAACACTAACTTCACTTAATGAAGGTTTATTCAGCACTTGCACATACAAGAGCACAAAGCGTACTGCCTCCGGCCAGAACACATACAGTATATACACAGCTACAGAACATCCCAGTACAATGATTCTTGCCATTTGTGGATACTTCTAGAATGTACTCAAATCGAGTATAGAAATTAAAATATGCACAGTGCAAGTGAGTTTTTAACTCACGACCTTCGATGCAACAGTTTAGTATCATATTCACTACACCACATTGCTACTCTGCTTCTTCTGTGACATTGCTCCCTCCTTAAGCGAGCACCATCTCGGTGTTACGTCGTCCTAGTCCGGGAATGAGTCATTGGTCCTGCGTACTCCGACTCCCGATGACTGATGTTCGCCCTGGCGGTGATTTTCTTATAAATTCCCTTGCCGCTACGTTTTTGTTTCCTTTCCGCTTGTTGGCTGTCCCTGGAGCTTAAAGGGCTTCATTCGAAGGACGTGGACCGTATCTGTGATCTTTCGTCGTCTTGTGTCGGGGTCGAAATCTTCAACTTCATAAGTAACATCAGACAACTATCTTACAACCTTATAACATCCAAAGTAGCGCCTGGGGAGCTTATCAGAGAGACCAACGTTCCTACAGGTGTGAAGATTCAGACGAGATCACCAGGCTAGTAGACTACAGGGTGGTGGCTCACGTCATACCTTCGGCGATCGTTTTCTTGAGCCTGCAGCGTGCGAAGTTGAGCCAACTGCCGAGCTTCCTCAGCTCTGGTTAACACCTGCCCGATGTAGTCGTCGTCCACGTCATCAGGATGTAACGGAAACACAGCGTCCATTGTCGTCGTCGCCTCACGCCCATGCACCAGGAATAATGGCGCAAGTCTCGTGGTGTCTTGTTTGACGGTGTTGTAGGCAAACGTCACGAAAGGTAGCACCTCATCCCAGTCGCTCTGCTCAACATTGACGAATATTGACAGTATGTCGGCCAAGTTCTTATTAAGGCGTTCAGTAAGCCCGTTAGTTTGCGGATGGTAGGCAGTCGTCATGTCATGAGTAATGTTGCATCGACGGTTTATCTCTATCACAAGATTCGATTGAAAAACTTTTCCTCGATCCGTAATTGACAACCTTGGGGCACCGTGTTTTAATACAATGTCTTCTACGATGAATTTGGCTGCCTCGAATGCTTCGGCTGTTTTCACGGCTTTTGTAATGGTATAGCGCGTCAGATAATCAGTGCAAACAATAATCCATCTATTGCCACTAGCAGACGTTGGAAATCGTCCTAAGAGGTCAATCCCAACACCCTGGGAAGGCGTCTCGGCTGATGAAATTGGTATGAGTCGGCCAGGTGGTCTCTGATGAACTACCTTTCTCCTCTGGCACTCTCGACAGTGTGACACATAGTGATGGACACTCCTAAATAAACCTAGCCAGAAAAATCTCTTGTGGATTCTATCGTATATCTTAATAAATCGTAAATGTCCGGCCTCAGGTGTGTCATGGAATTTCTGTAGAGCATCTAAGCGCATGTGTTTAGGAATCAGTGGTTTCACCTCTTTCCAAACGGATCAAAGTTTTTCTTGCAAAGTAATCCATTAACTACCTTAAATTGTCATTTCACATCCTCTGACCGATTTAAGGCAAGCATAATTTGAGATATCTTGGCGTCCTTCTTCTGCTCAGCAGAGAGATCCTGGAGTGCAGCGAGACAGTCACTATTTTCATCGAAACCTTGATGGTCTTGCACAGGGTTTCTTGAGAGACAGTGGGCATCTTGGTGTTTTCTCCCACTTTTGTACACAATGGTAATGTCATACTCTTGAAGATGTAGCGCCCACCTTGCGAATTGTCCTGTTGGATCCTTAAGACCTGTCAACCAACAAAGTGAATGATTGTCTGTAACAACTTTGAATGGCCTTCCATAGAGATACCGTCGAAATTTGCACATGGCCCAGATCACAGCAAGACATTCTCTTTCTGTAGTTGAGTAGTTGTTCTCGGCTTTTGTAAGTGCCCTAGAAGCATAGGCTATAACCTTGTCTTTTCCATCCGAAATCTGCACCAGAACAGCACCGATTCCATACCCACTGGCATCTGTGTGTAGTTCTATAGGTGCACTCACATCATACAGACCATGTACAAGGTCAGTCATCAGAGCTTTTCGCTGCACATTCAAAGAATCTTGTTGAGCACCACCCCAGATAAATTTGGCACCGGTTTTTAACAACCCCTGAGTGGCCTGGCTTTGATACCAAAGCCTTTGATAAAACGACAGTAACAAGAACACAGTCTGAGGAAGCTTCTCACATCTCTAATACTTTTAGGAATAGAAAATTCCGTTATGGCACTCACCTTCTCTGGGTCTGGCCGCACACCTTCGTTTGACACAAGATGCCCTAGTATTTTGATTTCTTTTGTTCCAAAGACGCACTTTCTTGGATTAAGTTTCAGTCCAGCTCGTTGGAGACACTTAAGAATGCCCCTCAGTCTTTTTATGTGTTCATCAAATGTCTCTGAGAACACCATAATCTCATCTAAATAACAAAGACACATCGTCCACTTCAGGTGCCTTAGAAGACTATCCATCATTCGTTCACAAGTTGCTGGTGCATTACACAAACCAAACGGCATTACCGTAAACTCGAACGGGCCCTCAGGGGTGATGAATGCAGTTTTCTCATTATCAGCCTCATCTACTTCGATTTGCCAGTATCCTGAGTACATGTCCATGGTTGAGAAAAACTTAGCCCCCTTCAGACAATCTAGTGTATGGTCAATTCGTGGAAGGGGGTAAACACCCTTTTTAGTTATCATATTACGCTTCCTGTAAAATATCTGAATGGTGCGAAAAGTGGCAGTTGACCATAAATAACGAAAAGTGTGAGGTCATCCACATGAGTGCTAAAAGGAAATCGTTAAACTTCGGTTACACAATAAATCACTCTAATCGAAAAGCTGTAGATTCAACTAAATACCTAGGTATTACAATTATGAACAACTTAAATTGGAAAGAACACATAGAAAATGTTGTGGGAAAGGCTAAACAAAGGGTGAATTTTATTGTCAGGTCACTTAGAAAATGTAACAGACCTGCTAAGGAGACTGCCTACACTACGCTTGTCCGTACTCTTTTTAGAATACTGCTGTGTTGTGTGGGATCCTTACCAGGTAGGACTGACACAGTACATCGAAAAAGTTCAAAGATAGGCAGCACGTTTTGTATTATCTCGAAATATGGGAGAGTGTGTCACAGAAATGATACAGGATTTGGGCAGGATATCATCAAAAGAAAGGCATTTCTCGTTACCACGGAATCTTCTCACGAAATTCCAATCACCAACTTTCTCCTCCGAATGCGAAAATATTTTGTTGACACCGACCTAAATAGGGAAGAACGATCACCACGATAAAATAAGGGAAATCAGAGCTTGTACGGAAAAATATAGGTGTTCATTCTTTCCCCGCGCTATACGAGATTGGAATAAAAGCGAATTGTGAAGGTGGTTCGATGAACCCTCTGCCAGGCACTTAAATGTGATTTGCAGAGTATCCATGTAGATGTAGATGTAATCAACACAAAAGCGCCAACTATCATCCTTCTTCCTGACGAGAACTACTGGTGACAACCATGGGCCTTGCGAAGGCTGAATGATGTTATTCTTCATCATTTTCTCTACCTCGTCGCGAATTATTTGACGTTCCGTTGCTGACACACGATATGCTCTCTGGCTTATTGGGTGATGGTCTCCAGTGCTAATCCGGTGCTTCACCGTTGCTTTGTCTAATTTGCTCTTCACCTGTGGATTGAAGCATTCAGAGAACTCTTGAAGAATGGCAAGTAGCTTCTTCTGTTTTTCGTTAGTGAGATCTCGTGATAGTTGAGCTAGAAGATTTTGTCTTGTAGTGGTAGCGCTAATTTCGCCCACAGATTCGGCATCGGATGTTTCTATGACGCTCAGCTGTTCTGCAATTAACGGCTCAGTGCTTGCTACACACATGCGTCTTGGCAGGATCTGCAGTTCTCGGTGACAGTTAACTATCCACAATTCACCGAATCCGTTCTTAAACGAGATGACAGAGGCTGGGATTACCAAGTTATTCTTCAGTGGTATGCTTCTCTTACATTCCACTACAAGATCCATGGGTTGAAGCATGACATGACACATGACAGCCAACTTTCTAGCGCTGACTGCAGGAATGACCACTTCGTCCAGCACGCATAGTCTCCACACGTTTGGATGCGCATCTTCCTGTCCACAGTATCTCATCTCGTCTAGCATAATCTTCGAGCGAACACAATCTATAATTGCTTGAGAAGCTTTCAAAAAGTCCCATCCGAGAATAACGTCATGACTACAGTCTTGTAAGATAATGAATTCTAAGGGCTGTGTATGGCCACTCATACCCACACGAATGACACATCTTGCTGTAGGTTTTACATATTTCCAATTAGCCACCTTCAGCAGAGATGTTTTGCTGTCGACGAATACGGTTTTCTGAAACTGGCGACGGTACTTCTCCGAAACGACTGAATATGATGCTCAAGAGTCCACAGGAGCTTGGGCTGGGTGGCCATCCATAAGGATTTCGACGTAGTTTCCTATAATTTTTGTAGTGATCGATGGTGGAGGATTTTTCTCTTCGGCGGCCTCACTCCCAAGGAAGGTCACACCCTTTAGTTTTCCAGATTGCGGAGGCTAGGTGATCGGCTGGAGCTTCTAAACGGCGATGAAGACCTTGATAGGCGTGTTGGGGACTGTCCTCTCCAGCGGCTAGCTTGCGGCGATGGTGACCTACGTCATCCTGCACCCATATCTTCTTGTTCATCTTCGTCGTCCCAGAGTTGGCGTCGGTTAAGATCGGTCTGCTGGCTTCTGGCGCGGGTGTCATCAAATATCCGCCGCCTTTCTCGACAATAGCGCACCACATGTCCTGGTCGTCCGCAGTCGAAACATACTGGTTGGCTATCCTGGGTCCTCCAGACATCACTCTTCCTTGGTGTCCAAACAGGTTCCTCATGCGGCATTGTAGGAACGTAACTTCTCCTGGATCTCGAATTTATTACGTTTTTAAAAGGAAATGAAGGCCGAGAGATTGGGTTCAATGTCTGTTCTACTTCCTCCCTTATGACCTCTTAAAATGGCTCGGTTTCTTGCTCGCCTTGCAATCCAAGTGCCTTCTGAACTTCCTCTCTCATTATCTGACAAAGAACCGATGCGACGTTTGGAAGCCGTTCAAACTTCTTGTGTGTAATTCTTTTTTGATGCGTTGTCTTGATTACTGGCAACATTTTATGAAGTCGTCTGTTGTCGAAACCTCCTTCCGGAGTAGGGCTTGATACATGTACTCAGCAACACCCTTCATGAGATGTGCAACCTTATCTTCCTCCTTCATTCGAGGATCCACTATTTTACACAGCTCCAAGAAGTCTTGAATGTAGGATGCTGTCGTTCCCCCTGGACGCTGTGACCTGCACTTTAATTTATCTTCAGCCTTGCTCTTCTGTCGTTGTGTGTCGGCGAAATACTTGCGCAGTTCGCCTGGAATACTTGCCAACTTGTGAACTTCTCCTCGTTGTTCTCATACCACTACTTGGCAGTGCCCTCCAAGTAGAAAAATGCGTTAGCCAAACACATGGTGTCATCCCATTTGTTAAATTTGGCTATGCGCTCATATACCTTCAGTCACTTGTTTGGATCTTGGCCATCGTCACTAGAGAACCCGGAAGGATCTCTCATGTGGTGGCACACAGTTGCTGTCATCGTGACGTCCTCTTCTTCTTCTGTCTCCGATAGATTGTAATCTGTTGAATATGGATCGAGCTCTGGTTTCTCGCCACGTAAACGGCGGCTCTGTCGTGGCCTGATGGGAGCCACTGTGTCATCGATAATGTAAGGTATCCCAAGTTCCACTACCTGGCGCCTCCACCAGAATAATGCCACGTAGAGGAAGGTGTAAGTAGATGAATGACGAACACTAACTTCACTTAACGAAGGTTTATTCAGCCCTTGCACATGCAAGAGCGCGGAGCGAACTTCCTCCAGCGAGAACACATATAATATATATACAGCAACAGAACATCCCAGTACAATGATTCTTGCTATTTGTGGATACTTCTAGAATGTACTCCAATCGAACATAGAAATTAAAACCTAACAGTTCAAGTGAGTTTCGAACTCATGACCTTCAATGCAACAGGGTATTATCATAACCGCTACACCACGATGTTACTAAGGTTCTTTTGTGACAATATGATCCAGTAAATGGTTATGAGTCTGTTACTAAACAGTACTTAGAATGTTACAAAACCTGAATATACAAGTATTTTAACACAATTCAGATATTATGTCACTTCTAAGCAACTTACTGAAAAAATTAATCAATATAATAAAAATGATGTAACTAACTACTTTACAAAAAAGGAAATAGAAAAAGATTTACAAATTATTTCTCAAAGGCAGATTTAACACCATACCTAAGACTGTTAAGTAAACTTCAGAAAAGAATGTATGACAGACAAAAACTGAAATTTCTTTTTGTTAGAGTGATGAAATATTGAAATATACATTTGAATACAATATAAAAATCAAGAGAATTATTTTATGTGGGGCCAATACATATAGTGATATGTCAATTACTGATTTGAAAAATGAGATAAATTACGATGAATTACAAATTTTATATCCAACGCCAATCAATAATCCATTACATGAAATGAAAATTAAAGAAAAATTATTTATAACTCTAAATCAATCACTTAAAATTCTACCTGTTTAAGGCAAATTAATCATGTTTGGTTGAACTTATTTTAGAGTTACATAATGATGATAGAATGGAACAATAATTTAAATCTTATTTAATTTTCCGCCTATATAAATGGAGAGTCATGCTATGCATCAGTACTTCAGGATAGTAACATTTACTGTTTGTAGTGTAAAAAATTTACTGAAACAAATAATCCTCATAGATTAACAACTAAACGCCCCTGTCTTTTATTTACTCGTCCTGTGTATTGTGGAAGCAGCAGCAGGATAATTTACACTGTGCGATGTCTAGTTTTCTGTGAGAGCAAATGGGTGGAAATGTGTTAATTTTGGTTTAGCACCTGACAGAGACCTCGAAGTCATGGTGAAAAAACAAAATGGTGGCTATGTATGTAGCTGTAGTCATACATTGCTTGAATGTGCGACAGTAGAAAAAACACAATGTATCAAACAACAACACAGGAACCCTCTTTTGCAACTGATAGCCTGTGGGATATGGTCCTCCTACAATACAGGTGATAAAACTTTACACTGGTTTGTGGAAGTGAGTTCAATCACTAGCCACCTTTTCCAAAGAACCAGTACCTGTATATTACACATATGCTCGATGCCAGCATGCAGACGCTATTTGTTATCGATATATGTGACGAGAGGGACGCAGTAATATCCTATCAAGTTCTCTGTGGGATGATGTTAGCGGAGTTTTTATAGTTTGTAGTTCATCTCTGTTGGATGGTATTAAACAACGATGACGGAGAATGTCTTTCTAATTTCCCTGATAAGAAACACCACTGCAACTATTTGTACTGTCTTTTATAATACCTCATGTTGCAGAGAAAGCTTCGTTTTAGCGTTGACCTTACACATCATACACTGTTGGTGGAGCTACGACAAAATGTCCCCATTTCCACCGAGTCGTCAAAACGCGGTCCTGTCGCGTTAACTGAGCTAACACTGTTTCTCCATGGGTTGCAGGAGGTCTTCGATATAGCGCTGTCCGACGTCTGCCCAATTCCGACTTAAATTGGGACGATCACATGGACGAAGCTTCAGGTAGGGCGGGACACAGACTGAGGAACAGTTAAAAGACGCAGAGGGACTGTCTAAAGCCACGCTGGAGTTTTGCTGTAGCAGATACTTTAGAACAAGATGATTAACTTCGAGATATAAGAGCGGCACGAATACGATTCAGCAGTGGCTGTAATCATTAAAAGACATCTCCAGTAGATCCAATGCAAGCATGTGGTTGAATAGGGAGATTTGATTTCAAATCACAGACAGAATTTCTACTAGAAAGCATAACGCTGTCAGCGACTCTTGTGTGTGTCGCTAAAACCAAGACCGCTTTTTATACAGGGATAACATAGTTGTTGTAATCGTGTTTTTAATAGCGAGGTCCTTATGCGGAATGTGTGTTGACTGCCGTACAATCCTTCTGTGTTTAGCTTCAAATGACGGTTCTCAATAATGTTCCTTGGAGAGAACATCGTCTTCCGTCCAGGGATTCCTATTTCAACTACCTGCTGAATGTAATCCAATTACTGAAAAAGAAAAATTACTCGCCATGCAAAGTGACTCTCATGATCAATTTAAGTAATTAGCCTATCAATTTGATGTCAGTGACATACCGCCTGGCGGGTGGAGGCGATGTCTAGGGCACCACGGAAATGATTCGGGAGTGGGAGCGGTAATCGGGCGTTTTTTTTTTTTATTGTGGCGATATCTTTTAGTTATATTTCTATCTCTCATCTACACAGAAACAGACGAAAATGGTAATTAAATCTGATCTATTAGGCCATATTTATAAAGTGATACATAGTATAAATCTTAAATTTACAACTTCTCTGTGCTGTTACCTTAAAAGACTTGGTGTATTACAAGACATTTGGTTATCTTTAAGAGAGAGTTCGAAAATGAGAAGGTGTCCTGTGATGGAGGTAGATCTCAGCACTCCATTATGATTTAGAAATGAGTTTAATATTCTAGGTTTGTGATGTTTGACGTAACTGACAAGAAAAGATTTCTTCGTACCTGATGAGAAAATGCTTAGAGGAAATGTAGCCTATGCTATACTGTTACAGGATTTTCATAACAAGTAACGATACTTGTAGCGATGTGAAGAAGCGTGTATGCCTCGATTTCTTCTGTCGTCGAAAATAGATCCTGTAAAAGGAAGAAATCTACATTTAACGTGAGAAATTCGAGGTATATGATCAACAACAGCGCTACTTCGGATAGAGTAAAGCAGATTTTGTAAACTGGTGGATCTACGTCGGGGTGGAGATGTTTATAACTACTGTATACGTCCAAGCTGCAGCTGCTCGTTTCGCAGTGCACCGCGGCTGGCTGCAGCGGCAGTCACAAGGATTCGGCAATCGGAAGTAACGGATTAGCTCAGCTTGTGACGAGTACAAGGAATGCGCCGACCTGTCTGATCTTGCCTGTGGCAGCCAGAGCTGGCGAAGTGACCAGTGTGCTGTAGACGTGGGCCAAACGGCTATTCTGGGGTAACCGTTATCACAGTTCCAGTTATTCTTTGATAACCGTTTTTTTAACGGTTATCAATAACTGTCAAGTTATTTTTCGCTACCGAATAACGAATACTCCGATGGGGTGACAGTTAAATAACGACATAGTTTGAATCCATCAGTTTAGTTATCAGTATACCTGCGAGTAGTGTGAAATGGCAGAAATGTTGTATGAATCATGTCATAACCTTAGCTATTAACTCCAGGTACATTTTAGTTGATGTTAGAACGATTAATAGTGTTTCATATTATATGTGTGTAGATTATCGGTCGCTATTAGAAATACTATCTTTGCAGCTGCAACAGGAAGTACGCGGAACTTCGCCAGAGCACTGTTTAAGTAAAATATTAACAATGTGCATTTTTAAGTATGAAGTAATATGTTAACTGAATACTGTAGGTTAAATTCGAAGCTTAATTTCTTGTGCTGCTCACTTAATAGAATAAGTGTACAGCCTTGTAATACAACAAAAATATACGTAATGTGACAGATTCGTTTACTCTTGTCCTGTACAAGATGTCTTATTGGGAAAAGTGTGAGTACGCTAAACCAAGTTTTATGTGAGATTTGGAAAACTGCTCGATTTCTCCAGCTGCAGCATATTTATAACGTATGAAGACATGCAGATCGAAAAGGTTGACAGTAGTACATTTCTGGGACTACAACTCGATAGTAAATTCAGCTGGGAAGGGCATACCACACAATTGATGAAGTGCCTAAACAAATCTGTATTTGCAGTGAGAATCAGTCAGATGTAGGAGACATAAATATAGAAAAGCTTACATATTTTCATTCTATTATTTCATAAGGGATCATCTTCTGTGGTAACTCATCAAACGGAGCAGAAGTTTTTCGCATGTAAAAGCATGTAATAAAAATCGTTTGTGGTATAAATTCAAGAACATCATTTAGGAACTCGTTCGACGAACTTTGTATTCTAACCACTGCTTCCTAGTATATTTATTCCTTAATGAAATTTGTTGCAAGTATTTTCAACCAATAGCTCAATACATAATATCAGTACTAAAAATAGGAACAGCAATCTACATAAAGACCTAAATTCACTTACCTTGGTCCAAAAGGGGTCCAATATTCAGGAGCATGCATTTTCAATAAACTGCTAGCAAGTCAGCAACCATTTAAAACTTGGTTTCAGATAAATCACGGTTTACAGAGTGTTTGAAAGACTTTCTGATACAGAAGCGTCTGATTCTACCCGTCTGCTTTGACCCAGGACGGCATCAATACGCCGGAAATGGCTATTTTAAGTGTGTCTGTGACATCTCTACATACACATACACATGGCAAAAAAAAAAAATAACACAATAACATCTCCCACCAAAAATACAATCAAACCAATGGGACAACCGCGGGAAGATGGGGGATTTAGGGTGAGGACAAGCTAGTAAAAAAAACACACCATGATCCCAAAACACAAAATGAAGAACAAAAAGGAAAAAAATACAGCATTACGCTACACCAACAAAATCTGCAGGAATCCGACACTTCCCTTGAACAATATAGGCCAACCATAGGTGACCATACCAAAACACCAATACCCACAACTAGAAGTATGAAAATTGGAATCGGACATTTCCCTTGACCTACATAGGTCAACCTCAGATGACGATACCAAAACATCAACACCTACAACTATGAAAATGGGAATCGGTCATTTCTGGTGACCTATATAGGTCCACCACAATTACTGATGCCAAAAAACCAACACCTACAACTGCAAAAAATAAAACCAAAACCACAATCTCAAAAATTCACAAATCAAACATCCCTGCATAAATTAAAACACATTCAATACTCCAAAAATACACAAAACAGCACAACTAGAAAAGAAAGGTTAGTTACCTCCAGCAAATTCCAGCACTGCAAACTAGATCAGCCAGCCCAACACACACACACACACACACACACACACACACACACACACACACACACACACACATTCAACACATAAACACCGTGCCGTAATGACATTCACACACCACAACACCTTTATGTCAAAGCAGATGGGTGGAACCGGACGCTTCCATTCACCCCTCCTTCTACTCTGTAGACGAATATCTTAACAGAGACTGTTAGACCAACTTAAGTAAAAATTCTGTTATATTTCAGTTTTGACAACACTTGGTCGTAACAGTCAAGATCAGGTATTCTGTGTATGACAAATTTATTAAAAGTGCTTAACTGTGTCTTATTCTGACAGTGTTTCAATTCTGTAAATATTAGCAGTTACTGTAATATATTCACATATTTTAACAATCTCTTGACAAATGATGAGGATAATAATTATTATATTCAAATGTATTATGTTATACTTTCTGACATGTTATTTGTCATCCACGATGGCCAGCGGCTATTTCCAAAGCAGTACGAAAATATTTGTTCACTCCAGTAACTATCCTCTCTGGAAATATCACTGGGGTCTACGGCTGGAGTCACTGAGTCAGGAACACAGACACACAGTTATTCCATTACCAACTTCCAGGTTACCTGTAGTGGTAGCCTGATAACTGCCAGAGAACGAGAACTGTGAGCCAATAACGATAATTGCTAGAGAAAAAAAAATTTTTTTACTTTATTGAGTTTCGATTCCCCCTAAAGGGGGCGGGCTGGCAGCAGCTTAGTACAACGCTCTTCAGCCCACAGAATTTGTTTTAAAAAGGTGAAGATAATAAGTAATAAAAGCAGGCGATATAATCGGTGACTTAAATGGTAAAATAGCGGAAAATCGTGGAACTTGCAACATAGAACAAAGGGTTGATGATGTTAATAAAATACATATGAAGCAGACAGGTAAAAGAATAGACAAACAATTAAAAAAACACGGCGACAGTCTGGTTTCTGTTTGCAAGAGATATAAAATGTACACCCAGTGACAGCATGGTTTCTGTTCGCAACACTTTGGAAAGACGCACAACACTGAACATTCACTTGAACACTGCACTAATAAAAAAGTGGCACAAATATGGTATACCACAGCCGAGGGCAGATGGGGGGAACCTGGACAGATGACGGGAAAGGAATGGGGGGGGGTGGAGAGGAAGAAACGAAGTGGGGGGAGGGGGAAAAGAGCCAATGGAGGAATGGAGGACAAGGACCCATAAGAGGGGGCGGGTGCTGGGCAGACACGACAGGGAGTGCGGAAAGGCTGAGGAGGGGTATACAAAAGGACTCGGGGCGGGGGGGGGGAGGGAGGCAGAGAGAGGTTAGGTGTGGAGAAAACAGGATGGAAGGTTGGGAAGAGGGAGCCTGGGGAAAGGACAGAAGAAAGGAGGGGGGGTGAGGATCAGAGTTGATAAGAGGGATAAATGGAGGGCCAGAGGGCATCATCCGGGAGGGGGAGTTGACGGAAGCCACCTTGGGAAGGGAGATGAAGGGTGTACAGATGGAGGGTAGGGGGGAAACATCAGTAAAGGCGTGGCAGAGGGTGGGGATTGGAGAGGAGAGGAGCAACCAGGGAGTGAGGGGGATCGAGGCTGGGGGAGGTGTAGAGGATGCGAATATGTTAGAGGAATAGGAGCAGATGGGGGAAAGGAATGAGGTCGTAGAGGATCTGCATGGGGGATGGGAGGCATATACGGAAGGTGAGGCGGAGTGCATGGCACTCCAGGATCTGGAGGGACTTATAGAATTTGGGGGGGGGGGGTCGGATATCCAGGTGGGACTGGCATAACAGAGGACAGGACGGATTAAGGATTTGTAGGTGTGGAGGATGGTAGAGGGGTGCAAACCCCATGTCTGGCCAGAGAGGAGTTTGTGGAGTTGGAGGTGGTTGTGGGCTTTGGATTGGATGGAGTGGAGATGAGGGATCCAGGTGAGGTGACTGTCGATGGTGAGGCCAAGGTAGGTGAGGATGGGTGAGAGGCGGACAGGACAGGCACAGATGGTAAGGGAGAAATCCAGGAGCCAGAAGGAGCGAGTGGTATGATCTACGATGATTGCCTGGGTCTTGGAAGGATTGATTTTCAGGAGCCACTGGTTACACCATGCAGCAAAAAGGTCAAGGTGATTCTGGAGAAGGCACTGGGACCATTTCAGGGTAGGAGCGAGGGCAAGGAATGCGATGTCATCGGCATACTGCAGGAGGTGTACTGGAGGGGAGGTTGGGGCATATCTGCCATGTAGAGGAGGTAGAGGAGAGGGGAGAGGGGGGAGACCTGGGGCACACCTGCAGAGGGGTAGAAGGTGTGGGAATCAGCAGTATGGGTGGTAACGTAGGAGGAGCGGCAGGAGAGGAAGGAGGCCATCAGACGGATGTAGTTGACAGGAAGGGCGTAGGTTTGGAGTTTAAACAGGAGACCGGGATGCCAGACACGGTCGTAGGCCTTTTCAAGGTCGAGGGACACAGAAATGGAAGAGTGACGGGAGTTAAGCTGGATGCCTCAGATGAGTGAGGCATAGGATTTGGTCATCTTCAGAGAAGGAAGGTCGAAAGCCACATTGGGTGTTGGGGAGGAGGTGGTTTCGGCGGAGGTGGTGATGGATGCGCCGGATAAGAATCGATTTCAAGAGCTTGCTGAACACTGAGTTGAGATATAGGATGATAGGAAGAGGCATCAGATGGATGTTTTTTGGGAACATCAGGATACGAGAGGTTTTCCACAGGTTAGGGTAGAAGCCAGTGGCAAGGATGATGTTGTAGAGGATGGCAAGGACTGCAAGGAAGGAGGGAGGGCAGTGTTTGAGGTGGCGATGAGAAAAATACCGATCTTTATCAGTTATTTCCATAGTCGTTCGAATTCCTTATGGTAACTCTCTTTATACTACCCGCCCAAGCTAAACTGACATATAAGGCGGTGGCTCAAGGGAACGACCGTACTTGTTAATGCCTGTACTGCAGCTGCTATCAGCCACCGCTCAGACATTAACTTTATTTAATTGTTTGTGTTAAAGTAACGAAGGCGCATGAATTAGTACACAGTTCTTATCAACAGATGGCGCGCAATCTCACATTAATTCCCATGGCCTACAGAACGCCTTCCAAATCGTCTATCCCTCTCCTTCGTTCGTAGCCAGATCTCTGATGAGTTGACGCGAAAGCATAGTATGATCTTCGGTCAACAGATGGTGCGAGGCACTGTTCACACTAGACAGTTATTGAAATAACTGGCAGTATAAGAGGAACGGTTATCGCAGTAACCGTTACTTCTCAGTAACCAGTTATTCCTATCAGTTACGTTATTTTTTGCCCACTCTAGTGTGCTGGGTGAGCGCGACAGAAGCGGACGTGTCTGCGTTGCTTGAGAGAAGGTTCGAAGTAATTGGTATTTGCGCTGGATGTACTGATAATACCCGAATTCGTACCATTCCAGTCAACCTCAGACGCCCTCCCTGGCCGGGGGTGGTGTACTGTGTCATAGACACGCGTCCACGACTGCGGCTGTGATCGTAGTGGTAATTTTCACCGACCTCTGAACGTCGGTGCTGGCGGTGTATGAGGGGACGGGCACACTGTGAGTGTTTTTAGGGATCTCTGACGTCTATAACAACTACTACTACTGCTGCTATGTATTGAATTACAGTTTAAGGGTGTCGTATTTAGTGCTTCTCAATGCACCCAAGTGGACTCTTTCTTACAGTGATATTTGCTGTTGTCTCTGTTCTATCATGCAGTGGGCCTTCCTCCTTTCGAATGTAGCGGACAGAACCAATTTAGGTATTCTATAGTGCTTCAAACACTCAAACGCAATGTCAAATTCCGATTCATAGCGATTTATGAAATCTAGCCACAAGAACTTCTTACTGTGGATTGGATCGTCCTTTAAGTGTGTCGTTTTCAGTGCTTCTCAATACCTTCCAGTGGACTCTTTCTTGCAGCGGTATTTGTTGTTGTCTCTATCCTATCATGTGGTAGGCCCTTCCTCCTCCTTCAGAACGTTGCACAGAGGATCAGTTTACGAATTTTATAATGCTTTTAAAAACGTCAAATTCCCGATTGGTCAGTTTACTGTTTCCAATAGTTGTAATGTGACCACGCATCTGTCCAGCCCTCCCACAAATTGCTTAAGGACATAGCATGCAACTGAGGTGAAATTTGAAATTTTCAGGTACAAAATGGCTCTGAGCACTATGGGACTCAACTGCTGAGGTCATTAGTCTCCTAGAACTTAGAACTAGTTAAACCTAACTAACCTAAGGACATCACAAACATCCATGCCCGAGGCAGGATTCGAACCTGCGACCGTAGCGGTCTTGCGGTTCCAGACTGCAGTGCCTTTAACCGCACGGCCACTTCGGCCGGCTGAAATTTTCAGGTACCTCCAACGTGTTGGACTTCCAGCCAAATGACCTAACTGTGTCAGTATCCACCGATAGGAGGCAGGGTGGGCAAAATCCTGTAGGGTTTGGAAACCAGGTCATTGCAGTATCGCCAAATATTCCAGTCCTGGTATCCATCATTATGAAGGAAGAAAAAATTGTCCCACACAAAGGATATCGATTTAATTAACTAGTCAGTCAATCTGATAGAGTGACAGGATATTTCCAAGACATCACAGCTGAGGGTTTACCAGGTAAATGCTGCTTTGTTTGCGGTTCGGTCTGACCACGACCGACAGAGCATGCAGCTCTGGCAGTGGTACGCATCAGGACAAGATAGAGAGAGCAGGCATTTCGACAGGAATTTCTCGGGTGTCAAAAGGGTTGTCACCACCTGATGCTTTTGTTTGGGGATTAGCTTGACATCCGGTGTGTCAGTTGCAGTGCCCAAGCAGCCACTCTTGGACACCGGCGCGTAGCACAATTGCTCACGGATACATCACTCTGTGGAACCTCAAGCGGTCTGTGTATGTGGTGGACTTAGCGTGCTTTGCAATTGAAAGTTTTTTAACAATGTAACTAGATGCGATGACTGTTTTCATGGCAGTATTCTTTGCGCAATCGGAATAAAAAATGCGATCTATTTAATTACTTCTTTTTGATGTATTTTATAAGATCTGCTTCTTCCCAAACAGCAGAGAATGATGAGCAAGAGAGATCCAACGCCTGCAAATTGATTTTTTATATATATAAATAAACGGTATACCCTCTGCTATATCATTGAATTTCCTGTCATGAGATTTTTCCTCTCCTGCAACTGAGCCACCAAGTTCCAAAGGTAGTGGGGAAGGTTGGAGGATTTACCAGAGGGGGAAGGGTTAATTAATTGATAAATTTAATTAAGTAGTCAATCAAATTCATAGAGTGGGAAGGGGTTATTCCAATAACACAGGTCTGAAAGCGTACCTATATCAACAAGGGGGAGGGGGAAGGGTTGGAGATTTCTGGAGTGATTGGGAGGAGGAGGTGGAGGGAAGGGGGAGGTTTCTCAGCTGAACAGATTATCCCTAGGGGACTATAATCCACTTCACAGAACAATAGGTTGAGAACCTATCAATGAAAAGAGAACAACAGGTTCGTCCCTGAATGTATACTTACCCCTGAATGTTGCTAACCTGCACTAGCAAAACCCTTAGAACGAACTTTGTCCCCCTACTGATGGCCTCTGGGATCAGACTGATACTTCCTAACCATGCTGCCCCTATTCACCTCTGGATGTAAAAAAAGTTACAGCATAAGTGAATATTTTATAGTTTCCACAAGAAACGCAATTGTAGTGTAAATCTCTGAGAATGTGTCTTACATATAGTAATTATGTTTACCTGGAGACTTTTGAAATGATTCCACAAATGTATGTCACAAGAACAGCAAAAGTATTCCAGCCGAAATAAGTACAACAAAAACAGCTGATGAGTTTGAACATGGCTGCCAGCTTCTGAAATGATTCAGAGATGATAATAACCAACCATGTCAGAGAAAGAAACTCATATGGTGGTTTTGACACCAGATTTCATTGCAGCCACATAATTTCAAACTGAGTTAGTGACAAATAAAACTTTTTCATGAACTGCTGTCCATATTCGTCCCTGTGTCCCTATATACCCCAAAAAAGTGACTGTTAAATGCCTGTCCCCTCCAGTGCCCCCCACACACATCCCATAGGTTGGTGATATTTAGTATGTTCCTTACAACACTTCATGACACCAATGTACAAAAAGATGCGAATATACGGTTTTCCCCCTAATTTTCGTTCTTTGACTGGCTGTTTCTAAGGTAACGTTAAATGATGGCTAAGGCCATCAGCCAGAGAACTTTATCGTTCATGCTGAAATGGGAATGGGAAATGGCTGGTTAATGGACATATCAGTATACATTAGAGCGTCAGTCTTGCTCTACACAAGACGAGAATATTGTTGATAGCATAGATGCAGTGGCGCAGTAAGGCTGGCACTGGGGGTGCGGTTCCCACCACGTACCGACACCACAGGGGTCACAAAACGTTTTTTGTTTCGTCGTTTCACTCCTGACACTCATGACAGAGAGCGCGCAACTATAGAGGTTATGGACGTAGCCTGATCCCTTTGCATGCGCGAATTTTACGGCTACAATATCGTGTACACAAAACAGTATATTTCCTTTAATTGTCTACATGTAAGGAACAGTGTAATCGGAGTCATTGTTGGTATTATTGTCTCCGGCAAACTGGCATTACTGTTCACCTGACCCAACGCGACTGCTGGCATTTTTCTATTATCATGCATGGCCGGACTTTTGCCTCTGATAGTGGAGGTTATAGTTGACACAGCAGACAGTGTCAGAAGAGAGAGAATGTAGTTTCTATAGTAAAAACTGAAGCATTCTTTATAGACTCCATTATACATTTTGTCGTGGTCGGCATTTAGACAAATTCAATCTCTTCTGGAATGACAGGAATTCCAATCAGATAAAATAGTAACTCTATTAACTAATCTACTGAGGAAAGAAATATTGTTGATAAATTAAAAAGGTATTAGCAGTGACTTATTACAAGTTGTATTATTCCACTTGTCTGGCATATCCTCAGCTAGTATTTTTAGGATCACCATTTCACTGTTAAAAAATTAATAAAGCATACTTATCTAAAAAAGTAAGTCTTAGAGTTAGTAATCCATATAATGCTCATTTTTTTAAAATGACATGGTGTGTGTCACTGAGAAACACTCAACCTTCATTATTACAAAAGTTAAGTGAATTTTGATTAATGACAGTGGCTCTAAATCACGTAACTTACATCTGTGATAAAACAGAAAGCACCTGTTAACGAATATTAATTGTTTGGATTCTACATACATAGAATGTGGCACATTTAATATGTAATGTGAAACAGAGCTGCAACAAATCACTGGAAGTGTTATTGACTGCAATGATGTTGCTGTGGCCAAAAATACTATTAGCATTTTATGGAAAATAAATTCAAATATTATTACCACTTATTGAAGGGTACAAATTAATTGAGAAAGCTAAGTGGTATGCAGCTGTGCTTAAATGAAATATCAAACCACATAACTACCAGTTGATCAGCAAATCACACTGACGACAACAACTGTACCCAAACTAACAAGTGAATAGTGAATACCCTGAATATGAGAAAAATTTGTCTCATTCCTTAGAATTACTTCATTATCTACAGTAAAGTGGACTAACTTGCCGGTGTGAGGAATCCCAGCCTCCATCTGTTATTGTCTGCTCATAACATATTCTATGTGAAGACTAACTAGAAGTAAGATTTTCATTCATAAGTGATTTTTACATAGGATCAGATTTCCCCTCAACCCTCTTTTCCTGTATTTGAAACTGAAACTCCTTAACAGAATTGTATGTCCTTCTTTCTCCTTATAGACGTACAAATACTTTCTTTAGCTTTTCTGGATTATTTGTTTAACAAGCGTTCATGGCCTGGGTGAGTGCCGATAGGACACAGGTTAAGCATGGAAATGGATGAGATGATGAATTTGTCTAATGCTGACATCCAACGACTAGTGTTACTGTACCAGTTAGATGTCCTGAAGAGGAAGCAGCCGAAATTGACACAACAAGAAAAAGAAAAGCAGTATATTAAATTGTGTAATGTCACAGTATAACATGGTATTTTAATAACAAAAAATATATTTCCTTAAGTACATGTTCGTTTACATTCTGCATTGAACAAGTTCCATACCCTCTTAAGGAAATAATTCCTTACAAATTTCTTTCCAATGAAACAATAACAGTAACGTATACCAGTTGGAAATGTTAAAGGTTAGATTCTTGACAGAAACTGTTGTATATTCAAGTATCTGGCGGCAAATTGCAGCTAGAACGCTTTTTAGCATTCTGTAGCCTGTACCTTGCCTCACTATTTGCGTAATGCATCTAATGTATACTTAAAATGCTTAATGCTCGGTTTTTGTCAGAAAAACGTGTGTTTGGCTTCATATGCGTTTTGCTATGGCAGTAATGGTAATGCCATATATGCTTTCACCAGTCAAATTTTGAATGATCTGAATAACTGAACACCACCCATTGGGATTTTTTGTGAGCTCTCAAAGGCTTTTGATTGTGTAAATCATGAAATTCTGCTAGACAAGCTCAAGTATTGTGGCATGAGTGGGACAGTGCACAAATGGTTTAATTCGTACCTAACTGGAAGAGTGCAGAAAGTTGAAATAAGTAGTTCTCGTAACATGCAAAGATCAGCACATTCCTCAAACTGGGGAACTATCAAGAATGGGGTTCCACAAGGGTCAGTCTTGGGTCCTTTGTTGTTCTTATTATATATTAATGACTTGCCATTCTATATTCATGAAGAGGCAAAGTTAGTTCTCTTTGCTGATGATACAAGTATAGTAATCACACCTGACAAACAAGAATTAACTAATGAAATTGTCAATACTGTCTTTCAGAAAATTAGTAAGTGGTTCCTTGTAAACGGACTCTCACTGAATTTTGATAAGACACAGTACATACAGTTCCATACAGGGAACGGTATGACGCCATTAATAAATATAGACCTTAATCAGAAGCATATAGCTAAGGTAGAATATTCCAAATTTTTAGGTGTGTCCATTGATGAGAGATTAAATTGGAAGAAACACATTGATGATCTGCTGAAACGTTTGAGTTCAGCTACTTATGCAATAAGGGTCATTGCAAATTTTGGTGATAAACATCTTAGTAAATTAGCTTACTACGCCTATTTTCACTCATTGCTTTCATATGGCATCATATTTTGGGGGAATTCATCACTGAGGAATAATGTATTTATTGCACAAAAGCGTGTAATCAGAATAATAGCTGGAGTCCACCCAAGATCATCCTGCAGACATTTATTTAAGGATCTAGGGATATTCACAGTAGCTTCTCAGTATATATACTCTCTTATGAAATTTGTTATTAACAACCAAACCCAATTCAAAAGTAATAGCAGTGTGCATAACTACAATACTAGGAGAAAGGATGATCTTCACTATTCAAGATTAAATCTAACTTTGGCACAGAAAGGGGTGAATTATGCTGGCACTAAAGTCTTTGGTCACTTACCAAATAGTATCAAAAGTCTGACAGATAACCAACAAGTATTTAAGAAGAAATTAAAAGAATTTCTGAATGACAACTCCTTCTACTCCATAGAGGAATTTTTAGATATAAATTAAGAAAAAAAAGAAAAAAATTTAAAAAATAAAAATAAATAAAAATAAAAAATAAAGAAAAACAAAAAACACAAAAAAATAAAGTTGTTATATTAACTTAAGTATGTTGTTAAATTAACCTAATTATGTCATGTATTAGAAAATTCGACTCGTTCCACATCATTACGAAATATCGTATTCATGATCCATGAAACTAGTATTAATCTAATCTAATCTATTAAAAATCTGTTGGACATTCTGTAACCAATTATTATGCAAGTATTTACTTAACAATAATCCTGTTGTCTTTTCAAGAAGAAAATTAAACAACTATGGTACCAGAAAAATATCACTCATAAGATTTGCAATATAGAGAAGAATTGTATACTCACAGCTCTAAACAACAGGGATTGAACATGACATCAATCGGCAGAACTTTAGCTACGAGAAATAGCAAGGGTAGGAAAGCTGGCATAAACAATCTTGTAGGCATTGGCTGCAGTCATATGTGATGTCACAACCTAAATAGTTAAAATGTTTTACATGTTCTATTGTCAGTCACAATTTCACACATACATGATGTTTTCCTTTAAAAGTAATTGACTTTGTCTTCTTTTCTGAGATCATCAAATGACATTTTCCATGAGTCTTACCTGACAAATATATTCCCCTTTCTAAATGTAAATAACGCAACAAGTGGCTTGGTTCAAATGGCTCTGAGCACTATGGGACTTAACATCTATGGTCATCAGTCCCCTAGAACTTAGAACTACTTAAACCTAACTAACCTAAGGACATCACACACATCCATGCCCGAGGCAGGATTCGAACCTGCGACCGTAGCAGTCGCGCGGTTCCAGACTGAGCGCCTAGAACCGGTAGACCACCTGGGCCTGCCACAACAAGTGGCTTTGTCGTATTTCCGTACATGTTCATGAATTTTACGGTATTGGACGTTCAAATTTCTCCAAGGAAACGTTATGTCTGTTAAATACGACATATTTGTCACGAAGTTTTAATTCTGATGTATTTCTTGTCAGTTTTGGCAGCTGACTTGCCGCAGTCGATACACCGGTTCACGTCAGATCACTGAACTTAAGCGCTGTTGGGTGTGGCCTGCACTTGGATGGGTGACCGTCCGGGCCGCCATGCCCTGTTGCCGATTTTCGGGGTGCACTCAGCTTCGTGATGCCAATTGAGGAGCTGCTCGAGCGAATAATAGCGGCTCTGGTCACAGAAAACCATCATAACGACCGGGAGAGCGGTGTGCTGACCTCACGCCCCTCCTATCCGCTTCCTCAGCAGAGGATGACAAGGCGGTCGATGGTCCCGATGGGCCACTTGTGGCCTGACGACGGAGTGCTTGCTTACTTTTCAGTTTTACGTCATTCCAGTGATGGTTGCTGTAGTTCGTAAGATGTATCTGCTCTTCCAAGGCGTTCAAATCATCGCCGTGGCTGCTAATTAAAACTTTTAGACGTGATATAATTTCTTTTTTCGTTATATGTTCTCAGTTTTTGTTTCAGTATCCTCTATATTCGCAAACGTGGATCCACTGTGTTTTGTTATGCTATTTTAGACTGTTTGGTCCTGGCCATGTTTTCTTATTTATTACGGATTTATAACTTGAATATGGAAAACTGTTAACATGAACAGGTATAGTTGCATTCGTTCACGTAATGAAAACCCGAAAAAAGACAAGAAATCTGTATATGCTGAACTGGTATCGATACTAATGTGAACATGTTTTATATTTGTTATACGAACAGTTCTGTTCTTACCCACATAATTACTTATTTGCGCACTACACGAAAGAAACACATGACTACGTATGAAAAGGTTTTTCAGAAACCGCTACCAGTCATAAAACTGGTTGACATTCAAATTACTTAATGAAGTAACAAGTCTCGAGGTATTGCTTCATTAAATAATTTGAATATCAACAAATTTTATCAGTAGTTGCGGCCTCTGAAAAACATTTTACACTTTTTAAACAAATGGCTTTAGTCACACTATATTTACAATTTCTGACATCACATCCTAAAGCCCGGTCCACACGCAACGATCTGTCTGCGCAGACATCGGCGAAGATGTCTGTACATGCAAAAGATCGCTGCAAATGTGGTGTGTTCACACGACACAAACCCCAATCTACCACTCGCCCGCCATCTGTCGGTGTAGAAAAGAAATATCAGTGGCAAGCGACTACGCTCCCCGTAAACGTCAAAAATTTAATTCAGTTATTTTGAAATATAGAGATGGAGAGTTCTGTTGTGGTCTGTGTTCGCAACTTGTGTTGGAAAAAAACATTCAGACCAACCGCAGGAAACAGAGAAAGCGGTCAAAATGGTGTAGACAGTGGCTGCTAAAGCGAAAGCAGTTTTCTCACGTAAATTTACTGCGAGAGCTGCTGGGCGAACCTAACGACTGGCGAAATTATTTGCGGATGGATGTCGAAATTTATAATTATCTCTTAAAGCTTGTAACCATTCATATTACGAGAAAAAATACTTGTATGAGAAGAACAATTTCTCCACATGAACGGCTGCAAAGCAGATCAAAATATCATAGCGTTGGCTGGTATACTTGATCTACTCCTACACCAGATCTTCTAGATTTCTGAATTTTGGATAACTCTTTTCGGTAACTAGTTCGCAACGAATTTTGTTTTTATATATGACTGTTTCTCTGTTTGCCGAGGCGTCAACTGCCCGCAATTTTTCAATTAGAGCATTGTATGCTGCTGTCTTTTTGTCTCAGTCACTATATTCTTTACTTTTAATCTTCCACAAACATGGGTGGTTTCTATATATTTCAATGAATTCACTTACAAACTCTCGAGAACACTAAAGAGTATCAGCCATTTTAATGCCCTGTGCGCACAAATACAAACACTAGACTGAGCAAACAGCTGTTTCGCGCCAGATTTGCGGCGATCTCCTGTCCACACGCTCCAACTTGTCTACGCAGGTGTGGTTTGAACCCACAGATTTGAGACGTTTCGCTCAAACCTCCAACTCCAACTTCCAGGTTTGCACACACCTCATGTTGGTGCAAAAACTGCAAATCTTCTGTCCACACGCAACGATATATCTGCGCAACAGTTATGTGCGCAGACATTTGCGCAGACAGATCGTTGCGTGTGGACGGGCCTTAACCATAATACGTAGCTAAATTTCCTACTGTATTTTGACGAATAATAAGTTCCGTTATCCGATTATTTTAGGACGAGTAAAGCTTAATCTGAAATTAAATATTTTTAGCTAGTCCCTAAATAAAAAGTATATATTAAGAGCAATTAAAAAAACAGACCGATATTTTTGTGGGGGTAGTGGAGTATCTTTCAAGTGTAATTTTACTACGTAGGTGTCCTATCCTATGTTGGCCCGGCCGTGAACGAAAGGGGCGAGGAGGTCAAACCTGGGAAAATGTCAATGTTTCAGAGGCTTTCTTCAGTTCTGTGTAAGTATCGTGTATTTCTTCTAATACTTTATATTTGAAGCACAGGTTTTCAGTTGTTATAAGATTTATTCGCGTATGGCATATGCAGTATTATTGAGTTCCGCAATCCCTTGCTCTAACCGAGACTGAATGGTCGAGTAGAAAATTTTCATGGTTAACGTTAAGGTGGAGGGAATCGTATATAGTTGTGTAATAATATATCAATCTTTCAGTATTGTTTCATAAAATCATAATTTACACGATTCGTTTAATGCCGTGAGCAGTGAGTAATATTACCAGTTGAGCGACATGAATAGATTTAAGTATACTGTTTGAACAAGGTAAACCCCCCAATGTGTTTCAGTAATTATGCAACCCCCCTCCCCACGGCCTGCGTGAGACAGAAGATTGACAACTTCCACTGTGGTATTAAATCGTTCTCGAAAAGGGGGGAGGGTGGTCGGCAGTTCGTGGGAGGAAACGATAAGTTGTACGTTTTATATAATGTAATTGATGTGCGGAACTCCTTTCCAAAATTTGATGAATTCGGAGTTTGATTTCTTACATTTACTCAACTGAGTAAATTGTATGTCTCAGTTCAGTTGGGCGCTGTGTTTTCAAAGGTGTGGTAATTTTCCTCGGCTGCAATATTTTTTTTGTATTTGGAGAAAGAACAACATTCCACTTGTGACGGTTCAGATATTCAGTTTTCTCTCATGGGAAATATCTAGTTACATTCTCAACCTAAGTTTTTAAATCAGCCAAGCCTGTTAGCTGTTAAATTTGTTATGCACATAAGTAAGCAACCGACCTTTTGCATTAGAAATAAAATGTGTAGTGCTAGGCGCAAAGGGAAAAAGGTAGTGAATTATATTGACAAAAAAAGTCGTTCCCAAAATAACTATTTTGCGTGTTTGGATTGCTTTGGACGCAAAGCAATAACATGTTGTTACTTTGTATATAATGTATTTTACAGGCCAGAAGTCTCATGTACCATTATTAGCTAATGTGAGATGTGTACAGAAAGCCTCTGGACTTTTACCTGAAGCAAGAGATGATTACCCAGAGAGAGACCTAAAAAATTTTCCTCGGCCAGTGAGGGCTGAATTTCCAGGCAAAGTCCGTTTGGGATTCATCCCAGAGGAATGGTTCACTTTCTTCTACAAAAAGACTGGAGTCACAGGTAAGAGGTTAAATTCCTCTGTGTTCATTACTGGCTGGAAAATGTTAAGTGATTGTGGCTGGTTAAGGTGTTTCGTGATTTAACACTAATTGTGTTGACTGAGTGCATGTTTGACTGCTGTTGTATTTGTATAGATATTGTGCTGTTGTTCTGTATCATCTTTCTCTTTAAATGACGCCACTCAGCTGATTATTTTATGACCTACAGGTAGAGTGATAGTGCCCTCAGTATTTTGATTGTGCTGGCAGTATGATAGGTTTTAGCGGGAGGTCTATGGAATAGTGACCCAGGAGAAATAATGTAGGTTAGATTTGAAACTTGCATAGCTGCATGAAAATCTGTTGTATGTAATCTTCTCAGAGCATTTTCAAACAATGGAAAATCCGGGATGGGATGTAACAATATTATGAAGAGGATAGCTGCTACTCACCACGTAGTAGAGCTGGAGAGGCTGAGTCGCAGATAGTCACAACAAAAAGAATGTCAGAGGAAGTGAGCTTTTGGCTAACAAGGCCTTCGTTGAAATTTTTCTCTCTCTCTCTCTCTCTCTCTCTCTCTCTCTCTCTCTCTCTCTCTCTAACACACAGTTGCCAGAAACTGTGGTCATGTCTGTGTGAGTTGCATGCATGGTTGTGTTGTCTAATTTTGATGAAGGCCTTGTTGGCCGAAAGCTCACTTTCTGACAGTCTTTTTGTTGTGTGTGTCTGTGACTCACTATCTCCATTGTATGGTGAGTAGCAACTATCATTTTCATATAATTCTCTGAGTATTTTATTGCATATTATGCACGCACGTTATAGATAAATTAGCGAAAGTACAGGGGCTTTGCACTGTGTAACGCTCATTGTACAGATTAACACCCACATCAAATTACAACATAATTTCGCGTTTTTCATGCCTGCAAATAGTTGCAAGAGGTGAAATAAGCAAATAAAAAAAACCATAGAAATGTCATAGTACTTAACCCTGTTCTGAGTATTTGTCATACTGACATAGCCACAAAGCCACAGTTCATGAATTGTGTAGTATTTGAAGTAAGAGTTTTGTTACTGTTGGTTGAAAGAACTGTCAGTTTTTGCATATTCACGATTACACTGATTTGATGTTAGTGAAGTGCTCAGTGACATTTGGATGGCATTAGGTGTTGGATTTGCTGTAGAATGTACTATCATTTAAACTGTGGTTGAACAGTTCAGGTATTTGCTATTAAGTTTCTTTGTAATTTGTAGAAGGGGATACTGGAAGCAGAGAAAGCAAGACCAGGCCTGCATGAAAGACTGATATGAGAGCAGCGGTACAGAGAGAGAGCATGGTAGTTTCGCCCAACAGCCACTATACCCAGGCTATGTGCTTTGCACATAGCATATACCATCATCCTATACCCTCATCCTGAACTTCCTTTTCCAAGGAGTCACATAATATCTGTTGATGAACAGGAACAGTTTCATTTATTACAAGAACTATCCAAATATAACACAGCGAATTTTTGCAACCTTTACCAAAGGTGGTGTCCTCAGTCTGTAAGGTTGTCAGTGACCAAAGCATGTTTGCAACTAGCAAGAGTCTTTCTCTCTTTGAAGTGTTTAAAGTAGGATATTATGGTTGCTAAATTCATAGTAAAATAATCAGTTACCTGCTTTAAAAAATTGCTTTTAAATATCTCTGGGATTTTAAAATAGTGTTCTTGTAATTATCTGGATGTATTGAATTTTGAGGAAAGCTAATTCTAAGCTTGGGGGGTGATGTACAGAAACTATTTACTTCCAGCATGCTGGATGGAAACAAGGCAGCAACTTGAAATGATTCAGCAAAATTATTGAAGTTGCATAGAATTTAATCTTCATTAACTGAGGACTAATTTCGGACCTTTGCAGTTCTTTTTCAAACCATCTGCACAAGTAAAACATCATCCAAACCTAGTCTTCAGTTAATAAAGACAAACTTCTATGCAACTTCGACAGTTTTTATAATTTTGTCGAGTTGTAACTTGAGAGAATTTAAGAAGTGACACAATGCATTGGCACCTCATATGAAATTTTGGTTTTATTCTGTTTTAAGGAAAGTAAATTTCAGATTGCTCAGTACATTTTCTTAAATTGTGCACAGTTGTTGTATATTTGGAAAGGCACAACAATTGTAGAAGTTTGAAATGTGCTGCAGTGCGGCCAAAAATAACAAATATCCCAAGTGAGTCTTTTCTCATATGCAGAAAAGATAAGTCAACAATAAAATTATCATATTCTAAAGAACATTAGAAGGGCTTCTTTCTCATCACTGTATCTAAGAAAATGTTTATTTACTCTGTGCTGTGTAAAAGAAACAATGGAAAAATATGACTTTACCATGTTGCTTTTGGTGTTTTACTATTGCTTTATGCTTTACAATGTTAGTGATGGCAGTGTATGGACTGTGAATACAGATCTGATTGTCACTGTGCAATTTCTAAAATATTTGTTTTGTGTTAATGTTTGTTGCATGAAAGATATGCTCAACAGGCAAATAGATTATAGGCTCACCTTTGGAAGCATTTGAGCGTTCAGTTCACAGCAGTGCTGCTTTTATTGCAATAATTTCAGTGAACTTCCTCTCTTTCAATAATTCAGAATATAAATTTTGTGGAAAAATGGCTTCACACAGAAAGTGCAAGTAAGATAGGGCCTAAAGTTTCTCTACTTCCACAACCAGATTTCAAAAATCTTAATTTATAACAAAACTCGATAAATAGTACCCAGCTACAGATAGTCTCTGTTCAGAATTATTGCTTGGATTTTATACACTCGGAACCTTTGAATTTGTTTCTCCAAAGGAACGTTCTGATTTGCAATAAGAGATGTCTTAGCTGACATATTTTAATCAGATTGTGAAAGAGATCAATGTGAAGTGTGCAAGTTTTGTAAACTATCTCTACTTTCACTTGAGACTAGATCACCAATGTTTCAGCATTGAATGAGTATATTTAAATTGTGTACCATGATCCAGTGGGACACAGATTCTTAGTGGTTTATAAAAAATGTAAACTGTATTGATATGAAAATAATTAGTATTGCTGTCTAAGTATATATGATTTAATTCAGAAAAAAATTAAAACTGAAAATAAACACGCTGAATAAATGGTATTTTTGTTAATATAAAATCGGGCGTATCGTTAGAATTGTTGACCTGGTAAGTTGTTATATTACTACATTAAAGGAAAAATGAGGAAAGTTACCATGCGTATTTGCAATTAAATTACTTCTCCTAGACCAGTTATAAAGATGAGATTTTAAATGTATTTATTTTTGCAGGCATTATACCAAAAAGTTTTTGGGGAGAATAAATGTGAAAAGGAGGGCCAAACAAGATGTGAACCTAAATGTTTATCATAATATTTGGTTATGTAGGGTTACTGAAAATTACTGTCTCCTCCAACTTAGGTGTGTTTAACCAGTCAGTTAAACAGGGAATGCAAATGTGAATCCAGATAATGTGAATTTGTTCTTGTTTTGAACAGTTGTAGATGCAGTTAACTAAATTCTAAGAAAAATAATCATCCAGCTGAGGATCAAATTTTAAATCATCAAATAAGTGTGGACTGTTTAATGCAGTAAGAAATATAGAGAGTGTAGAGGTTGCATTGATCAGTGGACAGGCAGAGCAAGAAAGATGTTTACTTGTGCTCTCTGGAAATGGATGTGATTTTGTGCCTGAGGTTGGGCAAGAATTTGTTGTGGTGAAACTGCTTAAGTTGTGTGCTTTAATCATGAATTATTTTAAAATAAAAAATTTTATTACATGGCATGGGTATAACTAATTTGTATGCTAAAAATTTCAGGCCCGTATGTCTTTGGCTTGGGTTTAACAACCTATTTGTGCAGCAAAGAGATATACATCATGGAACATGAGTATTACAATGGTTTGTCATTTGCCATACTCATTATTTTTGCTGTGAAGAAGTTGGGTCCAAAAATTGCTGCATATGCAGATGCAGAAGTTGATGTAAGTACTTCTTTTTGATGGCTGCTGTTAATTTGCTGGTGAAGTAGGGAATTTCCTCTATGGGCTGCTGTTTGAACAATGAAACAATGAGAAATGTATAGTTTCAAAATGGTGAAAATGTTATATTACTGGTTGTTGAACTACACTATACTGTTGCAGTCCATTAAAAAAATTAAGGCAGTAGAGTTATGTTAAAGAAGTGGGTTTCAAATATCAGCTGCCATATTCATTTGTTTTCTGTTATTTCCTGTATACATAATGCCTTCAGGCAGATACCACAATGGTTCCTTAGAGGCCATGGCTGGTTTCCTTTCCTGTTAGTTTGTGTTCCAAGCTGGCATTCATGTTATCGTGACCCCAACAACCTCCTTCCCTCCTGATTGTTACCTAAAATTGGTAAGCAATATGTGTGTAATATAATTTAAAAAATGGTGAGTCATTCACTGAATAGCACTTCACCTTGTTTCCAGCAACAAGTAGAGGTAATGTGTGACTGCCACTCAGTGACAGTAGTAAGTCCATTATATGAAATAAAGTGACTGTCATAGTAAGGGAGACCAGTCTTTGGTATTGGCAACTCAGTAGTGTTTTTTCATTCATTACCTATTTCTTTTGTTACCTAGTGATGACTGGAAGCCAGCCGATTAAGGACTGCACAAGCCACGATTCCACAATTAGAAAATAATGTGTGAAATGTAACAGTTCCCAGCATGTAACTGGTGCTGTTATTTCGCTTTTTTATTAATTCATTTTTATTTCATTTGAAACCATGTGCAATGGAATGTTTTGAGGAAGCCAAATGTGTAAAATGTAACAGAGGAAGAAAAGCATAACATAACAAAGCCCGTGAATTTGGTATTCACTGAGGAACTTCTTTGGGAAAGAAGAGGGCAAAAAGTGAGCCATTATTTCCTGTTGCTCAGTTTGTAAAGAGGAGTGCAACAGCTTTGAAAGTAAGCAAAGGACAGTGTTGTAGTAATTCGGAAATACCAGCACAATATAAATTGTGGTGAGACTGGCGCAACAAGACTGCAAACACCAGGGAAAAAGTGGTAGAGGGTGAAGCAAGTGACAGCTTAGGATGACTTCCAGAAAAACACTATTCCAGGAAAGGCAACATCCCATGTTATTGAAATTGCTAACCACTCCAAAAAGGCTACGTTTCTGAAGGCAGCAAATGTTTGAACAGTTCTAAAAGATGTAGCCTTCCATTACTTAATTAGTGATGGAAAGGACAGATGTTGGATCGTGGTGCAGAGTCCCATGAAGGAGAACACAAAGGTGTGACATTCGAAAGTATTGTGTGGCTAGGTGAAACCTGGATTAATGCCAGTCATTAATTACATCGAGGGTGGAGTGACATAAACCCCAGGAAGTTCAGTGCAAGGGTCTGTAAGAAAAAGAGGGCAAATTCTTTTACACATAGGAGCATTGAATGGCTTCATGCCAAACTGTCAATGTTTCGGTAACAAAAAAAAGTGAGTACTGTGAAGAGATGGATAGGATAGTTATTGAGAAATAATTTGTAAAGTCATTTACTACAAATATGACAAAGCCTCCATTGTTTTGGATAATGCCTCGTATTATTCACCTGTTCATAAGAAAGCAACTTTGGCAACAAGGAAAGACAAAATTAATCAACAGATCTACATCTTTATACGTACTCCGCAAGCCACTATACTGTGTGTGGCAGGGTGTACCCTGTACCTCTGCTGGTCATTTCCTTTCCTGTTCCACTTGCAAGTAGAGCGACGAAGTGAGTGTTTATGTGTGTCTGTATGAGCCCTGATTTCTCGTATCTTACCTTTGTGGTCCTTACACGAAATGTATGTTGGTTGCAGTAGAATCATTCTGCAGTCAGCTGCAAATGTTGCCTTACCTCCAGGAATTCCCCTTTAGAGCTCCCAAAGCATCACTGTAATACCTGAGTGTTGTTCAAATCTACTAGTAACAAATCTGGCAGCCCACCTCCGAATTGGTTCGATGTCTTCCTTTATTCTGACATGGTACGGATCCCAAACACCCGAGCAGTACTTTGAATAGGACGCATTAGTGTCCTATATGCAGTATCCCTTACAGATGAACAACACGTTCCCAAAATTCTCTCAATAAACTAAGTTGACCATTCACCTCCCTCCGACAATCTTTACATGCTCGTTTCATTACATATCACTGTATCATTATGGCCAGATATTTGAATGATGTGACTGTATCAATTGGGGCACTACTAATGCTGTCCCCTAACATTAAGGGGGTTTGTTTTTCCTACTGATCAACTCACATTTTCCTACATCACACCAACTAGAAATGTTATGTCTCCTTGGCAGCAAAAAGAAATGTAAGTACATATCTAAGAGGCTGCTGTGATTGCTCTAGTGGTGCAGAAGAAAATGATCCAAAATCAGATTGTGACAAGTGATGTGTGGTGTTTCTCCATTACTTTAGCTGCAACACTTACAGAATTGAAGTGGAGATCATGCCACTGAGTGATCATCACATTCAGTATTTCCTTAAGATTACAACTGTTAAATTATTGATAAATCATTCTGTCACTCGTTGTAGAGAAAATTAATAATCCAAATTTTTAGTAACAAACTAAATATTAAACGATGATGCAAAAGTAGTTTGCAATTGTATTGTGAAGTGTGTGACAAATAAGTTCTCTTCAGTTTTTAGAGTTCATGTATTGGAATACTGTTCACTGCCCCCCCCCCCCCCCCCCCCCCCAAAAAAAAAAAAAAAAAAAAATCTGTGATTTTCACGAAATTCATCCTCTTCCTGTATAAAAAATGTAATTCTCAGGGTGAGTTTACTAATATTCGTAATTGTTATTGAATCGTGAAATTTCATCGTGCCTTTTTCTTCACGAAGGCAGACATTTGTGTACAATCTTACAATGAGTGTTTTTCCTGAGTAACAAACTACGTGTCAGAAATAGCACCGAAATTGGAAAAAACGAATTTGATAATAAACATACCAAATTTGGTAAAGAACAAACTGAAATTTACAAAAAAGCAGTGACATTGGAAAGAACAAATTTGGCAAAAAAGACACTGATGCTGGCAGATAAAGAACAAATCTGGAAAAATTTAACTCTGGATGTGACAAAAAGAGTAACATTAAATCTAGTAGGTTGAAAAGTAGCAACAAATTTGGCACAAAGTTGTACTGAGTTTAGCAAACTGCCAAGGAATAACACCAAAATTGCCTTGGAATAACAAAAAAATGCTAAAAAAATCGCGAAATTACCCATAAAATAAAATGATTTTTACTTGTCCCTGATTATACAACTTACTGTTGTGTGCTTTAAGCTGCTGAGGACTAGAACAAAAAAAATTATACTCCCTAGAGGCATTTTCTGACAAGATTGTAATACATCTTCAGGTTCTCAGTCAATGTATTAGATTGTAAATCCTGTTCATATTCTTAGGATTACTTGTAATTTAAACTTGTGCCTGAAATTTTTATTTTTCTGTAGTAATGCTTCTTTCACATTCAAGGAAATAAAACAGCCTATTCTTTAGCTCAAGGAAAGTGTTCCTTGGTCCCAGGCAATAGTGTAGTATGAACTTCATAATGTGCAAAAACGATGATAGTGTGACTAAACTAATGGTGAGTCATGCAAAAAACTCATTTTTAATGTTTGTTTATTCTGGAGTATACCGTAACTCAGAATCCAGAATATGCAGGTAACATTATCGAATGTTACTTGACATTACTTAGTTGTTCATAACAAGGTTGTTACAGTTTTCATTTCATCATGTGTTAGCATGGAACAATGGGAGTCCAACTGCCAATATATGTGGAAAATAGGCTGGTTGTTTGACTGCATGGGTTTTCTGGGTCTGACGTGATGATGTGGGTGAATGGTGATACTTTGATCTTTGATAGTTTTCATGTTGAGTGTGGTGGTGTGGAATACTGGTTGACTGACAGCTGCAAACATTTTATAGGTAGGGTGTCACAATTACAGAGCAGTGTTCTTCTGTCTTTGAGTAATGAGGTTTACTAAAGAGTAATTCCAGTTTTCTTTTTTCTGCCAAGTATTTTATGTGAAAATCATGATTCTGAAATGTGAATTTAACTTGGAGAAGAAAGTCTGTTGCATAAATATTCTCTTAATATGTAATTTGGTTCTCAGGTACTTAAATGTTCAGAAAATTGTGTAAATCCGCATTTGGTCATCCAGTTTCAGATTTTCATAATGTTACTAAATCCTAGTGCCCCTCCCTATCCTTCCCCAAATAGTTGGAACTAAATCTCTAATAAGTTTGTGAACAGGACATTAAACTCTGGTCTTAGTGCCTTTAATCTTCTGCAACTAAATGTTTCTGTTGCAAAAGATTAGCAACACTTTTTATCTAAAAGATGGATTGATGATTACGGTGCTTATTAGAATGGATTATTTTCCCAATGAACTGTGATTTCAACACTAGGGTAGCATTTGATAAGTTCTTTCCCAAGTTATCTCTTGTTAATTCTACTTGCGTTTTTCCAGAAAGAAGAAGCAGAATGGAAGGAAGCAAGAAATTCTGGTATAAGAACATATGAAGAAGCAATTGAAGAGGAAAAGAAGGCTCAATGGCGTGCAGAGGGGCAGACACTTCTTATGCAGGCAAAGAAAGACAATGTTGCTTTGCAGTTGGAGGCTGCTTTCAGAGAACGACAAATGATGGTCTACAATGAGGTAAGTTTATATTTGTGTTAGCTGTCACCATTAAGAACTACATACTGCCGTAAGTTGAGTGCCAGGAAGCAGAGAAAGCACTTCAAATTAGTGCACAATAGTTCGTAGAAATTGTAATTAGGTGTGCATTTTGAACTATGTGATTGGGGAGTTGGATCAGCAGATTTAACTTTGAGAAGAGGTTTCATTCAGAAATTGCTTGGGTAAATTTTATGTGGTGTTCGTGTCAATGTAAAGTAATGGTACACGAATGTTGTGCAATAATCTGTCCTGATAACTGTTAAAATTGAGCTGCCCCCTCAATGACTTGCACAATTGCTACTTCTGGACATAAAAATTCATTTTCAGTTCTTCCTGGATCACAAGAAATTGCTACTTACAGCCATGTCTGCAATAGAGGTAAAAGTAAATCTACATTGTCGGTGCAGTTTAGTAGAGTGCACTGTCTTTTCAATTGTGAACAGAGCAGTGCAGATTATCTACACATTTCAGATTAATGTGCCTTGAAGGTCATGTCAAGCTTAAACAGCATGTGCAGTGTCACTTAATGGAAATTCTGCAACTGCCCTCACAAGTAATTGTGGCCTCGATGTGTTATAGACCAAAGCCCCCAGTGCTGTGCTATGTGCAGTAGATGAACAGGGACACCTGGAATGAAAAAGTTTTTCCTCAAATGACTGCAATATTTTTGTAATATGATGATTGCAGAAGAATGTAGAAGCTGTGAGATGAGTGTATCTCAGGCATGTAGTTCCAAATGTTTGCAGTGTGGAGGTGGGACTGTCATGGTTTGTGCTGGTATCATTCATGGGGCTTTGGGCGTATCTCATCACTATTTGGGGATGTAAGTTTAGGGACAAGATACTCAGCCCTTCAGTAAACATTTTGATGATAAAATTGTCTTTAAAAATGACACTGCTCAAGTGCAACTTGAGCAACTTAAGACTAGCTGCCTCCAGGAGGCAGGAATGCATAAAATGTAATAGCTTGTGGAATCTGCTAACATGAACCCAAATGAGCATGTTTGAGACAAGTTGAAATTTGCAGTGCATTGTTGCAAGAAGGCTTCACACTGGATGATCTGACGAGTACTTCTATTAGACGGTGTGATAAGTACGAAAATAAATCCATTGTTGTGATGTTGTGCAGAGCATGCTAAGAGATATCAAAGCATGTTACAAATTACAGATTGCAGCAACATGGTATGAAATGTTTCTCAGCAGTATATTTTGATTTTGCAGATGTACACCACTGGATAACTCGCCTCTCTTTTGCCCACAGAAAAACTAGTCTAGTTTCATAAGACTTATTTCATGGCCTGTTCCTCTTGAAGTTACATCCCCACACTTTCGCAAGCGTGCAAGTGATGGAAATACTCATTTGAGTACTTCATATTATACCCACTGGCATTCAATACAAAGATAAATTTCAAAACAAAAGGAACAAGACTGATGGCACACATATGGTATAATTTGATGAAAAAAAGTGCATTAAATGGAGTAATGAGATGCATGTTCAATTCTGCTGGCTGTTGAACACATTGTCTTCGTATAAATATAAGTGGGTGATATTGGACTTGCCAACTTTGAGAGATTTGGATGGCACAAACACACAAAAATTGAAGATTCTAAATATAAGTGTACAAATTATCTAAATATAAGTGTACAAATTATCTAGTGGGCGATCACTTTGTTGAGATTTTAGTAACCAAGGAACGAACAGGTTATTAACAATATTATTCTTCAAAGACTAGATGATTATTTTTCCATGGCCATAGGATTTTGCATATTTTGTGTGTGTGTGTGTGTGTGTGTGTGTGTGTGTGTGTAGGCCAATATGTATTTGGAGGTAGTTACCTTGAAATTACGGTAGTTGGTCCACTCCTGGTCAAATTAGCATTCATTAAGGGAAAGGAGAGGAAACCAAGTTTGTACTGAGGAATTGAGAAATAAGCTACGGAAAAAGAAAATTGAATAATTACAGTGAAGTGTTCAGTGAAATCTGTTCTTATTTCTGAATGAATGTGAAGTAATGAATGCTTGTGAAGCCATTTCAGATGATAAACATTTATACAGGGTGAACAGTGTGTGTGCACCTTCTGTGGAAACACATGTTTATTAAACATGTGCAATATATAGTGCAAAATGTATCATGACACAACCACAAATCAGTATTTCTCAATGTAATTGTCCTCCAAGTTTGGACATAGCTCTCAGTGCTATTTCACAGATTGAAACACTGTGCAACACACCTGGTACTTCATACATAGTGCATTGTCAAGCAAGCATGGTTCATCCATACCTCTATGCTAAACTTAGTCACTTTAAGTTGCCGGTGCCCTATACTGGACAGTGCTCTCTTCAGTGCATTAGTCATACTTCTGCCAGGAGATTCATCTGAACATGGCTATTGACACATTGGGATATTAGTGGAATGTAACCACAAGATGGTGATTGGTACAAATTTATGTTGAATGCAAAAAACAGTGGATGAAAGCACTGTTTGAACAATTTATCATAATCAAAGCAAAGACTGGAACATCGTGCAGGAAAGCTATTTTACCTGCAACACTAGTGGTGCAATTTGATTTAGATTGATTCATACTAACGAGCACAGTTCTGCCTATTGGGTCAGGCATACAGCACAAATCATTCAAATGTCGAGTATCTACAGATAGTGTTCCACTCTCTCAGATGACATTGTAAAGATGTGAAGAAAAACCACGGGCCTGTGGTCTTAGCTATTCATGACCACCTTGCTGATCTTTGTTCTGTTGCCTGCTGAGTTGTCTTTCTTTGGGTCCCAAGTTGTGTGGATATCCTGAGGAATGAACTAGCAGACTGGCTAGAGGAGCTTCTACTTGCTCCCAGCTGTGGATTTGCAGGTGCACATGAGATCTCTGCTTACTCATAAATAGATTATTATTTGGTGGCTTACTGGCTCATCTGATCACTGCACAATTAAGGAGAGCACTGCTGCATTGTGCTCTTCCTTCCACTGCTCCCAGAAGGAACCTATAGTCCTATGACATCACTGCATCAGTCACACCAGTTTAACCCATTGTTCTGTTTTGTATAATGAGGCCCCTCTCCCCATTTTGGTTGTGGAGCCTTACAGACAATGGCTCATATCTTAGTAGAATGCCCTCTTCTTTTGGTCCTTGATGCTAAGTAAGGCTTTCTGGGCTGATTGCCTCCAATAGTGGTCAACGATTCATAGTTGGTGACCTGCTTCCTAGTTTTCCTTGAATGTGGTTTTTATTCTCAGTTGGCATGTTTTAATCTACTTTCTCCAATTCTTGGTTGGATGATACAGCAACTAGTGACATTTGTTTTAAAGAGATACAGTCTCGGCTGCAAAACGCACTCTCATTTTATATTTTGCCAATAACGTGTTTCACCTTGGTTAAGGCATCTCCAGATTGACTGGCACGATAGGTGTTAAACCCACAAATCGCCATCAGTGCAAATGTCTTAGCAGGCAAACACCATTGTCAATATTTGAAGATCATTGTGTGGTGTCCTGAGATAAAATAATATTGAGAGCACATGAGAATTCATGTTTAAAATACATATAATACCTCAGTAGACAGTTGCCCTTGTTCTACATCTACATTTATACTCCACAAGCCACCCAATGGTGTGTGGCGGAGGGCACTTTATGTGCCACTGTCATTACCTGCCTTTCCTGTTCCAGTCGTGTATGGTTCGCGGGAAGAACGCCTGCCAGAAAGCCCAATCTGGTACGGATCCCACACTAACGAGCAATACTCTAGTATAGGTCGAACGAGTGTTTTGTAAGCCACCTCCTTTGTTGATGGACTACATTTTCCAAGGACTCTCCCAATGAATCTTAACCTGGTACCCCGCCTTACCAACAATTAATTTTATATGATCATTCCACTTCAAATCATTCCACACGCATACTCCCAGATATTTTACAGAAGTAACTGCTACCAGTGTTTGTTCTGCTATCATATAATCATAAAATAAAGGATCCTTCTTTCTATGTATTCGCAATACATTACATTTGTCTGTGTTAAGGGTCAGTTGCCACTCCCTGCACCAAGTGCCTATTCGCTGCAGATCTTCCTGCATTTCGGTACAATTTTCTAATGCTGCAACTTCTCTGTATACTACAGCATCATCCGCGGAAAGCTGCGTGGAACTTCCGACACTATCTACTAGGTCATTTATATATATTGTGAAAAGCAATGGTCCCATAACACTCCCCTGTGGCATGCCAGTGGTTACTTTAGCGTCTGTAGACGTCTCTCCATTGAGAACAACATGCTGTGTTCTGTTAGCTAAAAACTCTTCAATCCGGCCACACAACTGGTCTGATATTCCGTAGGCTCTTACTTTATCAGGTGACAGAGTGGAACTGTATCGAACGTCTTCCGGAAGTCAAGGAAAATAGGATCTACCTGGGAGCCTGTATCTAATATTTTCTGGGTCTCATGAACAATTAAAGCGAGTTGGGTCTCACATGATCGCTGTTCCTGGAATCCATGTTGGCTCCTGCAGAGTAGATTCTGGGTTTCCAGAAACATTTTACGCGAGCAAAAAACATGTTCTAAAATTGTACAACAGATCAACGTCAGAGATATGGGTCTATAGTTTTGTGCTTCTGCTCGAAGACCCTTCTTGAAGACTAGGACTACCTGTGCTCTTCTCCAATCATTTGGAACCTTCTGTTCCTCTAGAGACTTGCGGTACACGGCTGGTAGAAGGGGCGGCAAGTTCTTTCGCGTACTCTGTGTAGAATCGAATTGGTATCCCGTCGGGTCCAGTGGACTTTCCTCTGTTGAGTGATTCCAGTTGCTTTTATATTCCTTGGACACTTATTTCGATGTCAGCCATTTTTTTGTTTGTGCGAGGATTTAGAGAAGGAAATGCAGTGTGGTCTTCTTCTGCGAAACAGCTTTGGAAAAAGGTGTTCAGTATTTCAGCTTTACGCGTGTCATCCTCTGTTTCAATGCCATCAGCCCGGAGTGTCTGGATATGATGTTTCGAGCCACTTACTGATTTAACATAAGACCACAACTTCCTAGGATTTTCTGTCAAGTCAGTACATAGAATTTTACTTTTGAATTAACTGAATGCTTCACGCATAGCCCTCCTTAAGCTAACTTTGACATCGTTTAGCTTCTGTTTGTCTGAAAGGTTTTGGCTGTGTTTAAACTTGTGGTGAAGCTCTCTGTGCTTCCGCAGTAGTTCCCTAACTTTGTTGTTGAACCACGGTGGGTTTTTTCTGTCCCTCACAGTTTTACTCGGCATGTGCCTGTCTAAAATGCATTTTACGATTGCCTTGAACTTTTCCATAAACACTCAACATTGTCAGTGTCAGAACAGAAATTTTCGTTTTGATCTGTTAGGTAGTCTGAAATCTGCCTTCTATTACTCTTGCTAAACAGATAAACCTTCCTCCCTTTTCTTATATTCCTATCAACTTCCATATTCAGGGATGCTGCAACGGCCTTATGATCACTGATTCCCTGTTCTGTACATACAGATTCGAAAAGTTCGGGTCTGTTTGTTATCAGTAGGTCCAAGATGTTATCTCCACGAGTCGGTTCTCTGTTTAATTGCTCGAGGTAATTTTCGGATAGTGCACTCAGTATAAGGTCACTCGATGCTCTGTCCCTACCAACCGTCCTAAACATCTGAGTGTCCCAGTCTATATCTGGTAAATTGAAATCTCCACCTAAGACTATAACATGCTGAGGAAATTTATGTGAAATGTATTCCAGATTTTCTCTGTTGTTCTGCTACTAATGCTGCTGAGTCGGGAGGTCGGTAAAAGGAGCTAATTATTAACCTAGCTCGGTTGTTGAGTGTAACCTCCACCCGTAATAATTCACAGGAACTATCCACTTCTACTTCACTACAGGATAAACCACTACTGACAGCGACAAACACGCCACCACCGATTGCATGCAATCTATCCTTTCTAAACACCGTCTGTGCCTTTGTAAAAATTTCAGCAGAATTTCTCTCTGGCTTCAGCCAGCTTCTGTACCTATAACGATTTCAGCTTCAGTGCTTTCTATCAGCTCTTGAAGTTCCGGTACTTTACCAATGCAGCTTCGACAGTTAACAATTAAGATACTGATTGCTGCTTGGTCCCCGCATGTCCTGACTTTGCCCCACACCCTTTGAGGCTGTTGCCCTTCCTGTACTTGCCAGAGGCCATCTAACCTAAAAAAACCGACCAGTGCATGCCACACAACCCCTGCTACCCGTGTAGCCGCCTGCTGTGTGTAGTGGACTCCTGACCTATCCAGCGGAACCCGAAACCCCACCACCCTGTTGCGCAAGTCGAGGAATCTGCAGCCTACACGGTTGCAGAACCATCTCAGCCTCTGATTCAGACCCTCCACTCGGCTCTGTACCAAAGGTCCGCAGTCAGTGCTGTCGATGATGCTGCAGATGGTGAGGTCTGCTTTCATCCTGCTAGTGAAACTGGCAGTCTTCACGAAGTCATATAGCTGCCACAAGCCAGAGAGGATTTCCTCCGATCCATAGTGACACAAATCATTGGTGCCGACATGAGCGACCACCTGCAGATGGGTGCACCCTGTACCCTTCATGGCATCCGGAAGGACCCTTTCCACATCAGGAATGACTCCCCCCAGTATGCACATCGAGTGCACGCTGGTTTTCTTCCCCTCTCTTGCTGCCATATCCCTAAGGGACCACATTACGCACCTGACGTTCGAGCTCCCAACTACCAGTAAGCCCACCCTCTGCGACCGCCCGGATGTTGCAGACTGAGGGGCAACCTCTGGAACAGGACAAGCAGCCATGTCTGGCCGAAGATCAGTATCAGCCGGAGACAGAGCCTGAAACCGGTTCATCAGACAAATTGGAGATGCCTTCTGTTGAGTTTTGAGACTTCGTGCAGTGGCCTTGTAGAGCATATAGCATAATCCAAAGGATACCAAAAATGGAATCAGGCCTACAGAAATGCTTCACAAAAAGTAAACATGTGAGAGAATGCTGTTGTACATGTGCCACAATTATTTTAATATATTGGCAATGGTGTTTGCCTATGAAGACACCTGTGGATGGCAGCTTGTTTGTTCTGCAGCTGTTGTCACCCGATCTGAAGGTGCCTTAAACAAGGTGAAAAGTGTTATTGGCAAAATATAAAAAATAAAGCCTGTTTTGTAGCCAAGACTGTTTCAGCCAGCCTCCAGAGAAGGAGCCGGAGCAGGGTGGTTAAGGATGGGGTCTCTCGCACTATATCACTAGGTCTGGGGCCTCCTGACCCCAGTTCTTTGACTTTGCAACTCTTTCATCCCTCTTTTACTCTGTTCAGCCATTTTTGATTCAGTTTCCCTCCTCCTTGTTGAACTCAATTCACTACACTAGGCGTTTCACTCTTTTGAACAGTGGACACTTGTGACTGTAATGGATCAGGACGTGGGACTGCTGTGAGTGGCATATCGCCTGTCACATGCAGAGCCCTGGGGACGCCCTTCTGCTGACTTGCCTATTTCCTTCATCTTGCTTTTATTATTCACGATGGAAAAGATGTCCTTCATGTTTTAGCTTTATTACTGTTACTGTTATGAATCTCCTGACTAGATGAGAAATTTCAAGTAGTAAAGGGTACATAAATAAGACACAGTAATGTTTATTGCATATCTACATTTTGTCACTGTGTGGCCATCTTCAGTGCAAAAAAAGTGGGAAGAACCGATTAAAATATGGCATCATCTCATATTAAATTTATAGGTGCATAGTCATTAGATTAGAGTCGGTCATAAAATACATGCCAATAAATGTAAGTTAAAAAAACTTCTAAGAAAAGACAGCTTGCTAACTTACCATAAAGATTACATATTAGGTTGCAGAAAGGCACAGTTACTACGCGTACACAAAGCTTTCAGCCACAGCCTTTGTCAGAAAAAGAGAAACACACACCATTCATTCACATGAGCAAGTGCAAGTGTGCGCGCACACGCACCATAGCTATCTCTGGAATTGGTCGGAATGCATTTATCATGTGAGAATTCATTTATCGTGCGGGATGGAAGCAGCAATTTGGAGGAGGTGGGGAAGGGGAAGAGATAGGAGTATACGTGTGGGAGGAGAGAGGAGTGCTGTCTGGCAGTGTGGAGGACTAGAATGCCAACAACTGTGACATCAGGAGGCTGTGGGGTAGTGTGGTGGGGAAAATGGAGTGAAAAAGGGGGGAGTGGGGAAAGACTGGCAGGTGTGTTGTCAAAGGACAGCAAACAGAGGGTGGGAGATGAAAATGCTGAGGTGGTGATAAGATAGGTGGTGGAAGCTGCCAGTTGGAGTGTGTGGGGACAGTATGTAACTGTAGGTTGAGGTTGGGATAGTTATGGGAGTGGAGAGTGTGTTGCAAGGATGACTCCCATCTGCACAGTTAAGCTGGTGGTGGAGGGGAGGGCCCAGATGGCTCAGGTACAGCAGCAGCCATTGAAATCTAGCATTGTATGTTCAACTGCATGTTATGGTACAGGGTGGTCTACTTCACTCTAGGCCACAGTTTGGTGGTGCCTGTTCATCCTGGTGGATGGCTAGTTAGTAGTGATACCAATATAAAAAGTTGTTTTGTGATTGCAGCCCAATCCACCCACCCAGCACTTTCTATTCCAGTCCTGTCACAGGTTTATCATATCCCATCAGGGGGAGGGCCACACAACTTTTTATGTTGGTATCACTACAAACCAGCTATCCACCAGTATGAACAGTCACCACCAAACTGTGACCAAGAGCAAAGTAGACCACTCTGTGCCATAACATGCAGGTGAACATAACATGTCTGATTTCAGTGGCTGCTTCCCTACCTGAGCCATCTGGATCCTCCCCTCCACCACCAGCTTTTCTGGACTGTGCAGATGGGAGTCATCTTAAAAACACATTCTCCACTCCCATAATTACCCCAACCTCAGCCTACGGTAACACACCGTTCACACATCTCCATCCAGCAGTTTCCACCCTCTGTTCTATCACCACCTCACCATTCTCATATCCCACCATCTTTGTTTGCTGCCCTCTGCCAACACCCATGTCCGTTTTACCCCCTCCTCTCCTTTTTCACTCTGTTTTTTCCACCATCCTGCCTCACAACCTTCTGATGCTGTGCCTGTTGGAATTCTAGTCCCTGCACACTCAACCAGACACTGCCCCCCCTGCCCCCCTGTCCATCTGTCTGTACACTGCTAGCCCTTCCCTCCCCCCTCCAGATTGCTGCTTCTACCTCACACATGATAGATGCATTCTGGCCCAAGCTGCCAGAGTTAGCGGTCGTGTGTGTGTGTGTGTGTGTGTGTGTGTGTGTGTGTGTGTGCGTGTGCGCGCGGTGTGCTTGCTCGTGTGAATGAATGGTGTGTTTCTCTTTCTTCTGAAGAAGGTTGTGGCTGAAAGCTTTGTGTAAGTGTCTTTCGATTGTGCATGTATGCAACTTAATGTGTCACCTTTAAGGTAAGCAGCACTCTATCTATTCCCACACTGTTGATCATCCTACCTGCAGTTTCCAGTGTTTAAAAGTATTTGTATATGCACACAGTCCCAACTGGGCTATTCATGTCAGAGGTTGAGTCCACACTTAGGCCACTGTTCAGTTGCAACACAGCTGGCTTCAGTGTACATCATACCATTCTAAAGTGCCGTCCTTACATGTATGATACTTCGGCAGCGTTACTTTATTTTATACTTCTATAAATGTGGGTACATAAAACAAATCAGGTGGTTGTAACTAAAAGTAGTGACAAATGTTTTATAGTTATACATGCTGGTAACTGTGTGAACTAGCTTTTGTCAGTTACTGCTGCATATTTTATAGCTGAACACAATTTTTTAAATGTGTTGTAACTATAAACAGTGGCCATAGTCTGAACTCAGCCTCTGATCTGAATAGTCCCATTGGGACTGTGTGAAAATATGTTTTTTAATCCTTTAACTTAAATTTGTTGGTATGTATTTTATGATCACATTTAAAGCTTACACAACTTTACATTTAATAAAACATACATGTTTACTTATTGTTACTGGTTCTTCCCATATTTTTTAACTCTGAAGATGGTCCCAAAGTGACCAAAATGTAGATATGCAATAGATGTCAGATTGATGTATCCTTTACTGTTTGAAATGAATATAGTTGTTGGGCACAACTGTTCCCTTATAGGATCAAGCCTGGTGAGAAAAGGTTTTTGCTGGACTTACCTGCCTACTTCAGGATGCATTACTCTTGGATTGAGGGACTTGATAACTTTGTTGTTTGGTCCATTATTGCACCTCCTCTCACCCTCCCCCCCCCCCCCCCCCCCCTCACTCCCCACCCTATCAGCCAGCCAGCCAACCAACCAACCAACCAACAAAGAACCATAGCAGAATGAAGTTGTGATAAGTATTTTTGGACTGGATGAATATGTTTAACTAGATACATGCGATAGTCAGGATTATTTCTGGTAGATGCTGCAGGTCACTGATAAGTGCTGTATTAAATCAAGTATATCTTGTACCATCTGGAGATGTTGTAATTTTCCTGTTATGACCACCACAAATCAGAATACAGCTATCGACCACAGGATGGAGTGTTAGTGAGGGGCAATTGGGACTACAGTTTCATCAATTCTGAATACAGTGAAGCCCCACTTTTACACTTTTCAAGGGACTTCAAAGAATGGTGTAAAATTTGGAAAGTGTGAAATGTGGGAAGTAACACTTTAAACTGTAAAAGTTACGTATAGGGTACCCCTTTGCATTTTTTGCACTGTGTGTATATGTACATGATAGGCATCAAAATACTTGTTAGTGACTTGCTTATTATCTGATAAAGATTTATTATCTAATAAAAACCACCGGTGGAATGGAACTGAAAACCATTGGGAAGTAGAAAAGTGTGACTCAATTTCATAATCGATGTTTTTGGCAAGCCTGCAGCTGTTATTATTTAAATGATGAAACACTGTACCAGTTACGTATTTTTTTCATGCTTAGCTTGACGTGTTTCAAGAACTTTTTCTCATTGTCCAATGCGTGTATGTACATAAGTATTTTGTGTGGCGTTTGCGTGTGTTGTTCTGCATCTCTTGCACTGTATTTGTCTTTTTGAGGTTATCAGGTAGTGTGCCGCCTCAGTTATGTACATAAGTCTCACAACACACAAACTCTCACTGTGCTTCTGTATTTAAACCAGAAACATATGAGCAATGCAGAGTGAGTGAAGGTGTCAATTAGTGTTTAGAGGCCAAATGACAAAACACACTAAATATGATTAGACAAAGGTGTGATGGACAATCACAACAGTCACGAAACTGCACATGCACAGTGGAGACAATTTGTAAATGGTTGTGATTGGTCTTGATATCTTTATTGTAGCAAACCTCGACCACCCAGAAGCGATATTCGGACATTGGTTTACAGAGCTTGGTAGCGGCAGGAGATATGGCACGAATTGTGTAAACTTCACACGTTTACTGCACCACATCCTCTGAGCAGAGCACCCTGGTGTTAAGAAGTTAACCATGTAATGTTTGTAAACACGACTTGATGGCCAACATAGTCATTTTGTCAGATTTTTTTTCCTCCACAAACATTTTTTCAGAAGTTTAAATCGCGGGAAAATTAAAAATATGGTGATGCAAAATGACATTTCGAACATAGGAAATTTGACAGGAGTTAAAAAAAATGTCGTAAGTGGTGGGAGTACGCTAATTCTGGGAACGTAAGATTGGGGTTATACTGTAGTTAAATTTTCACAATGAGGTGCTGAATTTGCCTCTTGAAAATATCACTGGAAACACCCAAACTGGTGCAGCATATTATAGTTTGTAAAATATACAAAGAGAAAAATGGTTCTACATTTTTATAATCAAATGTGGCTGCCTGGTAACTTGAGATGTAGGCAATCGCTTTCCAAATCGCAGGAAGTATTCTATATTGCCCAGTAATTTAGTGTTGCCTTCACTAACTCAGTATGAAAGCCTGGGATGAGAGGTTGACTGGTGTGGCCAGCATATTACAATCCAGTAAGCACCTCAGTCACTGCATTCTCGATTCAGGTGGTGTTACTTTACCCTTGAATTATAAGAAGCCATAACATTTAATTATCATTCTTCATCCATTCATCATCATCATTTGTCCACAGTCGTCGTCGTCATTCATCTGTAGGATTCCTATAACACTACTTAAGGGCTTTGTTTCCCCAGTTACATAAATTCCTAACAAAGTATGCGAGCTTCATATGGTCATTCCCTTTAGTTTTAGCATTGTTGGTGCTGTCACACACATTTGCAAAAGTGATGTCCCATGATTTTTTAACGACAGCAATATTACATAGTCCATAGTATGCTTCCCATGTCACTAATCACTGTATATAGATGCTTTTCCTCCAATTTGTAGCTGTTATTTGTTTGTTGAATTTGACAGTGAGTGGGTAGAATTAATGTTCAATTTTCATCCAACAAATTTGTGGATGTATAAATGCAGATTAAATTCAAAGGCTGGTCAAGACTTGCCTACAGGAAGTATTCTTCCTAGTACTGCCAGTGGAGACATTAAAACTGAAGACAGCATTCATAGCATTCAATAGCTTCCTTTTTCAGAGAGTAAAGAGGACCTGCTGAAGTTTGAAAATGGGTGCAATTCATTGACCCTATGGTAAGAATAACCCTCTTGTTACAAGGAAGAGAGGGGTCAAAGATTACAGAAAAGGCTTTCAAGAGAATACCACATCAGAGTTAATAAGCACTTGTTAGCTCCAGTAGAGTTATAATAGAAGGCACAGACTGAGAACTGTAGATGAATTAGAGGAATAGAAAATGAAAAATGGCGATACTAGTGTAGTGAAAGAATATGAAGAGGGTGTGATACACAACTAATAAAATTTTAAGAGGCATTATGTGAGAAAAGGAATGGGGTAGTTGAAGCTTGGGTTGAGGAGGGTGGTGGGGTGACAGTGTTAAAACGAAAGTTCCCATTTCTGGAGTCCAGGGAAATTAGTGCCACGTGAGAAGCTCAAAATTATGTATTGGGTGTAGGAGGTGTATGCCTCATTTCAAAGTGTGTTCATTCACTAGGATACTGTACATCCCTGAGGTACAGTTCTTCATTGATTCATGTTTTACACAATTTTGGTTATATTCATCCTTATATAGAAAGCTGTGCCATGACCACATTCCTGTTAAGAAGCAGTAGTAGTTTGTTACCCCACTTTGTGTTTCATGATCTGCCATTGGTGGGGATGGACTAGATGACAGAGGATGAGTGCATGGTGCTGGTTTTACAGTGAGGATGGTTGCAGGGGTTACAGCCTTGGAGTAGGAATGGTGGTCTAAGAGAATATCATGTAGATTGACAGGGACATTGTGAAGCTGAGAAGGGTGGTTGAAGGAAACAATAAAAGGTTTGGTATGCCTATGAGGAAGATCTTATTTCATAGCTTGATAGTTCAACCTTGAGATCTGTTTATTCATTTAAGACCTGGGTGGTGCTAAGTAATTATGAACTGCATCTGATTTGGAAGTAGGCACTATGTTGGTCAGAGGGAGATAGGAGACATGACAGAAAATTTGTTTGTGGATGAGGTTAGTGAGGCAGTTACAGAAGCCTAAGTGGCTGTTAGTATAAGTGTGAGGTATTTTCATTTTCTTTGCAAGGTAAATATATCTGGTACTGCACGAAACTGCTAAACTTGTGCACTAAAACCCTTGCATATTTCCACCTAATCAAACTATCTTGGAATATTTCCCACAAATGGATCTGCTTGGCAGTCTCCTCCTTCGTCATTCCAACTAGCATAGCTTCTAATTAATCAACACCACCCTCTCATTGCCCATGTCTTTAATGTCTCAAGAGATTGCTCCACCACATTACCAGCTTTCTTAAGACAGCCTTCTAACCTTCACAACATTGTCAAACCATACCACATTTCTCAGATCACAAATGTTCCCTCAGGGTTGCTGCTCTACAACTAAACCCACTATAAAACCTACCCTATGCAACCACACTGTACCTCCTCCTCCAGCCCCATCACTCATAGTTTGTATGTGATTAGAGGCAGAGCAACTTTTGAAAATACTAGTGTTTATTAGCTGGTGCTTTCATTACATGACTTTCAGTATATGGAGGAGTATAACTGAAATAGTGTGATCTGTTAATGGACACACAAGAAATATCAGCTTTAAATTGCTTCAGTATTATCTGTAACATAACTTAAGACCTTAATGCCTGCTATAGCACAGAGGTCATTTAGATCCTCCCACTTAACGCTAGTCCCTTGAGCTTTGTGGATGACATCTTTCTTTCAAACATATTTTCGTGTCCTAATCTGTCACACTAGCCCTACCTCTATTTCTTATATAGTGTTAGAATTTTGTAGTAGTTTCTACACATTTACTGTATTCTTGTATGCACAACCTTCCTCCTTTCTATTTTTTCTGCATTCATGTTATTTAATTGTAGGATCATTTGTGCTATTAATTCCCTTCTATTTCTAATTCAGCTTTACTTCCATCCAGTCGATCATATTTGAACTAAAAGTGGCTAGTTATTACTTATGGACTATCATACATCTCCATTCTCTAATTCGTATCTTCTTGTCTTTGCCTCCATTACTCCATGTAGCAAGTGGGTCTGGTGGTTTGTTTCCCATCAAGCTGTCCGCACACATTGATGTGTACACAGACGACATAACCCACGTCACGGCACATGGCCCTGTCGGCACACACCACGAGTTGCTTAACGTGATTTATCACTATCCAGCTGCAGGTGTTGGGTTTATTTGGCTCACAAACTGTACAGTTTTTACGTTAGCTCTATTAAAATACACCTTTCCTTTCTTGACCATATGCTAGTTGTGTTGTTCTGTCTGTGGTATACATAAATAAAAACTTCAAACATCACGGAACATGTAATGTGACAAATGTGAAAGATATGTGACCACTCAGGAAGATCATCACCTTAAAAAAGTTCACATGATCAAACTAACCCCTGACAGAGAGCACACTTAAATTTTCATAACATCAAATATTAGAGAAATTGATTCTGTCAGTTTCGTAGGAAACTCCCACAATATTTCAGAAAATGTGAATTTTCTACTATTCCAGACTCGGTTCCAGATCATGGTGCTTCACCCAGCTATGCTGCGCTAACAACACATATCTTCACAGATCTTATATTAGACTGTTCCAAAAGCTTCAATTGCCAAAATTATATTGATATTCAAGTATAACAAATGTTAGTAAGAATGACATTGTCATGAAACTTCCTTTAATGTGCTGTTGCCTTAAAACGGCTCTCTCTCATAACACTTGAATTATAACATGAATGTAACTAAATACGAAAATTCAGATACTAATATGATGTTTTCCATCATTTTATTACAACAAATCATACGAGTAGTGATTCGTTCTCGGGACATTCCATGTGCTGGTGCTTAGAAACAGCACATATTCATAGCATTTAATGTATAACAAAAACCCACAGAAAATGTGCTTCTTCTGAACATGACAAATACGGTATGTCATCTTGCTTTGTGCTTGTGACGTAGAGAGCGTTCTCGCATCCTTTTGTTCTACTTTACCTTGCATGTTGCCAAAATATCGGAGAACTCATTTCGTGTTTCACGTGATGAAATGGCTGCTCAACAAGAAATATCAGTAAGACACATAAGAAAACTCGCAGGGTGCCATGTCAACGTTAGCTGACTCGTTCTGTGTGCTGATGGCTTGAGGTTTTTTTAGCAGATTATAGATTCACATTTTGGAATTGCCTTTCAACATGGTGGCAATTTGAGCATAGGTAGTTTATGAAATTAAAGTATTTGCTGTTGATAGATTTGTAAAACCTTAGCTTTGAAATGTATTTTTGTTTTATGGAAGGAGAAAAGTGTGGTGAAGATAAGGATATCTAAAAAGAACAGCTCAGATAAAACGAAGAATGAGAGTTCTTCTAAGTGAAGCAACTTTTGTGAGGCAATATGCAGTCATTCATATGTATAAAAGTGAGACAAAAAGTAAGGTCTCCAATTTCTTTGTAAATAACGAAGTTTAAGTGAAAAATTTGAATTTGGCACTATTCCGCAAAGCTTGTTCTCCAATCCACTGAAGAAGTAACTTTGTGTTAACAGATGCCAGTACTGCAATTGCTTCAGATGCCAGTACTGCAGTTTCTTGCAAAGTGGTCCACATTGCTGTTTATATTAGATTGCATTCTGTGATTGAGTACTTGATTGCAGAAGGTGAAGCACCCTTTTGCATTCAAGATAGACTGAAAAATGTGTTGGGATGCAACAGTGGATATTAGCACTGTTAGACAACAGACCTTTCGTAACAAAGCTTAAGAGAAAACAGCATGGGATGACGAAATGTGGAACAGCAGACTGGTGTCTGTAGTGACTCCACACAACATTCAGTCAATGATGTCATTCGTGGTGACCACCGGGTGGCTGCAGAGAATTTGTGTCACATTACCTACCCAAGTAAAGGCAGTGTGGTGATCATTCCACAACTTGCATATGAAAGGTTTGTTCAACTTGCATACCAAGAATGTTAATCAACCAGAATAGAGAGACAAAGAAAAGCAATTGCCTTCCAGGTCTTGCAGTGTTTCCATTTGGAGGGGGGGGGGGAGTTACTGGGAGAAAGGAATAATAATAATAATAATAATAATAATAATAATAATAATAATAATAATAATAATAATAATAATACCCGTGGAGGCCCGGAAAAAGAATAGGCCTCTGGTATGTTCTGCCAGTCGTAAAAGGCGACGAAAAGAATAAACCACTAATAGGGCTAACCCCCCTTTTAGTGTGATTAGTTGGTTCAGGACAGAACTAAAGAAGCCTCGGACACGCGCCGTCATGGTCGGGGACGACGCTTGAACCCTATGCCCGCCCACAATGGTAACGACACTGCTAGCCAACTGGAAAATGATTTAAATCCAAATAGAGGTGTTTTGCAGGGTATGCTTCCTGCAACCACCCTAGAAGGAAAACAAAGGCAGAGGATGAGATGGCCAGATGAAGTTAATCGACACCTCATGTCCTGTTACTACCAAGCAACAAACCTAGGAACCGACACAACTGGATACAGATCACAAGTATGCACAACATTTATTACAAGATACCCAGAATTAAAATTTTTAACAGAACAACGACTAGCTGGTCAGATTCATGTAATAATCAAAAATAACAAGATACCCCAGTCAGAATTAGAAAACATCAAACAACAAGTACAACAGATACTGGAACAAAATAATGTGCAATCTGAAGAAGAAGAAGAAGAAGAAGAAGAAAATACAGTAATGGACTTAAACATCCCAGAGCAAACAAACAAAGAACAACACGCATCAATCAAACAATCAGAGGAAAACGAAATCTTAAGACAGCCACCAGAACAAGCACAAATAGAACACGAAGTAACACACATGTTAGATATAGAAGAAAAATTTCGGCTGACATATATATAGAATACAAAGACACAAATACAGACATTAGACCATTCTTGCATAGACCGCCAAATAACCCACAAGTCGAAACAACAATAAAAACTATCAACACAACCACACACAACAAAATAAATGAAAAAACAACTATGGAAGAGTTACAACTACTTGTTTATATAGGAGCACTCACTACACTAAATATACACACTAGGCAGAGATCAGAACCAACCAACACACAGAAGAAACCCACAAAACCAGCATGGCAACACAGGCTACAGATCAGAATAGAAAAACTGAGAAAAGACATCGGACAGCTAACACACATTATAAGATATGAAATGTCAGAAAAAAAAGAAAAAGGTTAGGTAAAATCTCACAACAAGAAGCGATAGAGCAATTAGATGAAAAGAAGCAGAAATTACAAGCATTGGCCAAACGACTTAGAAGGTACAAAAAAAGTGAAAATAGAAGGAAACAAAACCAAACATTCAACACAAACCAAAAGAAATTTTTCCAGACAATAGATAACACACACATTAAAATAGACAATCCACCAAACATAAGACGTGGAACACTTCTGGAGCAACATATGGTCAAACCCGGTACAACATAACAGGCATGCACGGTGGATACAAGCAGAAACAGACACATACAAGATGATACCACAAATGCCTGAAGTGATAATTTTGCAACATGAAGTCACCCAAGCAATTAATTCTACTCACAATTGGAAAGCCCCTGGAAAAGATAAAATAGCAAATTTCTGGCTAAAGTAGTTCACCTCAACACATTCACGTCTAACTAAATTATTTAACAGTTACATTGCAGACCCATACACATTCCCTGATGCACTTACACATGGAATAACTTATCTGAAACCTATAGATCAAGCAGACACAGCAAACCCAGCTAAATATCACCCCATAACTTGCCTACCAACAATATACAAAATATTAACTTCAGTCATTACACAGAAATTAATGACACATACAACACAGAACAAAATTATAAATGAAGAGCAAAAAGGCTGTTGCAAAGGAGCACGAGGATGTAAAGAGCAACTGATAATAGATGCAGAGGTGACATATCAAGCTAAAACTAAACAAAGATCGCTACACTACACATACATTGATTACCAAAAAGCTTTTGATAGTGTACCCCACTCAGGGTTACTACAAATATTGGAAATATACAAAGTAGATCCTAAATTGATACAGTTCCTAAACATAGTAATGAAAAATTGGAAAACCACACTTAATATCCAAACAAATTCAGATAGTATCACATCACAGCCAATACAGATTAAGTGTGGAATATACCAAGGAGACTCATTAAGTCCTTTCTGGTTCTGCCTTGCTCTGAACCCACTATCCAACATGCTAAATAATATAAATTGTGGATACAATATTACTGGAACATACCCACACAAAATCACACATTTGCTATACATGGATGATCTAAAACTACTGGCAGCAACAAATCAACAACTCAACCAATTACTAAAGATAACAGAAGTATTCAGCAATGATATAAATATGGCTTTTGGAACAGACAAATGAAAGAAAAATAGCATTGTCAAGGGAAAACACACTAAACCAGAAGATTACATATTGGAGAACCACAGCAACTGCATAGAAGTGATGGAAAAAACAGATGCCTATAAATATCTAGGATACAGACAAAAAATAGGAATAGATAATACAAATATTAAAGAAGAACCAAAAGAAAAATATAGGCAAAGACTAACAAAAATACTGAAAACAGAATTGACAGCAAGAAACAAGACAAAAGCTATAAATACTTATGCTATACCAATATTGACCTACTCATTTGGAGTAGTGAAATGGAGTAATACAGACCTAGAAGCACTCAATACACTTACATGATCACAATGCCACAAATATAGAATACATCACATACATTCAGCAACAGAAAGGTTCACATTAAGCAGAAAGGAAGGAGGAAGAGGATTTATTGATATAAAAGACCTACATTATGGACAGGTAGACAATTCAAGAAAATTCTTTCTAGAACGAGCAGAAACTAGCAAAATACACAAAGCACTCACTCATATAAATACATCGGCTACACCACTGCAATTTCATAACCACTTCTACAACCCTTTAGATCACATAACATCAACAGATACGAAGAAAGTAAATTGGAAAAAGAAAACACTACATGGCAAGCACCCGTATCATCTAACACAGCCACACATCGATCAAGACGCATCCAACACATGGCTAGGAAAAGGCAGTATATACAGTGAGACGGAAGGATTCATGATTGCAATACAGGATCAAACAATAAACACCAGATATTACAGCAAGCATATTATTAAAGATCCCAATACCACAACAGATAAATGCAGACTTTGCAAACAACAAATAGAAACAGTAGATCACATCACAAGCGGATGTACAATATTAGCAAATACAGAATACCCCAGAAGACATGGCAATGTAGCAAAAATAATTCACCAACAACTTGCCATACAATATAAACTAATAAAACAACACGTTCCCACATACAAGTATGCACCACAAAATGTACTGGACCATTATAACATAAACAGATAACAGAAAAAACACCACCACATAACAAACCTGACATCATACTCACCAATAAAAAGAAGAAATTAACACAACTAATTGAAATATCCATACCCAATACAACAAATATACAAAAGAAAACAGGAGAAAAAATTGAAAAATACATCCAACTGGCTGAGGAAGTCAAGGACATGTGGCATCAGGATAAAGTTGACATTATAGCAATTATACTATCAACTACAGGAGTCATACCACACAATATCCACCAGTACATCAATGCAATACAGCTACATCCAAACTTATATATACAACTACAGAAATCTGTAATTATTAACACTTGTTCAATTACCCGAAAGTTCCTAAATGCAATGTAACATATACTGTACAGTTAAAAGGAAGTCACACTTGATCCATTTTTAACCAGACATAACGTCTGAGACAAGAAAGAAATAATAATAATAATAATAATAATAATAATAATGACCAGAGAAGAAATGTGTGTTCACATTTTGAACTGAAATGAGGCAATCAGTGAAACGGCATCACAGAAACTCACTGAAGAAGTTATTGCTATGGTATTCTGGGCTGCAGAGGTTGTGATTATGGTTAATTTTTTGGAGCAGGAATGGACAATAAATTATCAAATACATTAGAACCCTTAAACAGCTTAGATTGCCTCTTCAGCAAGTTCACTCCTATTCTTCTGCTTGATAGTGTAAGGCCTCATGCCAACTGTCACACCACTTGAAAAGATTATGGAAATTGGATAGAAAGTACTACATAATCCTCCATACAGTCCTGACCTAACACTATCAGACTTCCATCTGTTTGGACCACTACGAACAGCTCATCACAGGATTCACTTTGAAGATTCGAAGGTCTTTAAAAGTCCATGTGTCAGTGGCTTCAGAAGCAGAACTGTGCATTTTACCACACTGGAACACATGCGGTTGTTAAAAGGCAGACCAGAATTGTGGAAATGGATGATCATATTGAGAAGTTGTAAATGAATAGTCAGTGTTGCAGTTTTCAGCCTATGTGGTTGCATTTGAAATTATTCTTCTTCCTCTTTTTTTTTTTTTTTAAAAAAAAAGTCTGTCGAGGACTCAGCTCTTCCACTGCATTATTTACATTCTGCAAGAACTTGTACTACATTTAAACAACTGTATTTCTTAAAGAGCTGAAGTTTGAATGACCTTGAATAGAGCACATATTTTTGTACTTATGGCATTGCACTGTGCTGTCAGTTGGAAAGCAAACACGGATTAAACAGTCTATCTTGTCAACTGACTCTAATGTCTTGTTAGAATTGTGTGTCCAGTTATATCGAGACAATTGAAAATGAATACATTATTAGTTTTTGAATAAGTTTTAGGGAAATAAATTGTTGTGGAGTTACTGTAAGCAACTAGACAGCTGTGATGAAACTATTAAAATGTATCCAATTTGTGGTGTCAGTAAAATGTGTTTCAAAAGAAAAGGCAATTTTTGTTGACAAGATTTTAAGCAAATAATCAAAAACAGATTGAAGAAATAGAGGAGGATGATATGGGGAGAAATATTCCACAATGCCAAAGATGTTAAAAGTAAGGGAATAAATTAGTAAGTGTTGACAGAAAAGGTAAAACATTGGGTTTAAAACCATATCACTTACTAAATGTGCAGACTAGAAAGAGACTGGAAGTGACCAAAGAAAGAATGGTAATCCTACGGTAGTGGGCTGTTCTGTTGAGTCAGCTTTGTTGACTACAGTTTTACATTGTCATCTACTACTTATTCACATGTTTCCTATAGTGCTGTCAAAAGTTACTCACTATGCACCAGCATACAGAAACAAAAAAAAAGTTTGCTGCTGCTAGCTTAGGTTCCTAGTATACCTGTTCTATTACTCACACAGTGTTCACTTCATGTGTTAAATATCACTGCATCCGTAATTACTTATCATTTCATGATCTTTTTTTACTAGGTGAAGAGACGGCTGGACTACCAGGTGGAAAAAGATGCAGTAGACCGGAGGATTGCCCAGCGTCATATGGTCAGCTGGATTGTCAGCAATGTCCTTAAATCAATAACACCTGAACAGGAGAAGCAATCTTTAAGGAAGTGCATTGCAGATCTTAAAGCATTGTCTGTGCGACAGTAGGTGCTTACAGGAAAATAAGTATGCATTGTTGGTATTAAAAACATCAGAACTATGTTCTGCATTAATGTAAATTCCTTTTTGGTAATTTATAAATTTATGCCTGTGAGAGAACAGGTATAGTTAAATTATAGACCAGGATATTATGGTTGTAGTGTCAGACAAGTCACATGTGTATATTGAATTTGAGTTTTAACATAAGGTGAATAATGAGAAAATAAATTGTGTATGATGGGTAATATTTGTGTACTGTATATGAAAACATCCTCTAAAATTGTATGTTAATAATGAAGTTAATTATTGTTTGATAATTAGTTTAGTCTCTGGAATGAAAATTAAGGCTGCATATCATGAACTTTGGCTAATTGTTTGCCTTACACATGGTGCTGCATTATATCGTTCTCAATTTGAAAAAAAGATTATGTTTATACTTTTTATTTTGTTGCTTTATTTTTAACCATGAAAAATGATTTTTGAGAAGTATCTGATTCTAACAGTAGTTTTTTCTTCGTCAGAATAAAAATGGAACTTGTAAGTGTATCATGGAAAATTGTTCACCTGTATGCTTCACTCAAATAAACCTGTTCTACATAACTAGAAGCATCATTGAAACCAGAAGCTTACATATGTAATGTTGTGTGTAGTTTTAACTTCAAGTAATAATGAAAGTTCACTTGAGATCAGAGTTCGTTGTGGTATGCAGTGCAGTTAGCAGTTCCCAGTAGTGAATGTTTCATAGTATTAGGAGGCACAATAGCTTCTTTGTACACTTCTATTACATATAAAAAAACATATGAAACAAGACTGAATATTGAATATTGCAACAAGCCCTGGTGAATGGTTTTGCTTCCTTACTCTCTACAACAAATCTAACATTTTTGTGGTAGGAGTATTTTTGAGGTGAATTTCCTTTCTCTGCATAGTATGCTGGATAAATCATTAATAAGGAAAAATATTCTCAAGATCCCAGGATGCTATGCACTTAGTCATCAACCTACATCTATACTTCACAAGCCACCTTTGAGTATGTGGCAGAGGGTGCTTTGTTTGGTTGACACTTCTAGGAACGTACATTCTCGGAACCTCAACAGTAGACTATACCGTGATGCAGAATGCCTCTTTCGCAGAAACTGACACTGGAGTTGATTGAGCATCTCCATGACGCTTTCGCACTTCATTAAAATGAACGTGTAATGAAACACACTGCTCTTCTTGATCTTCTCCATTTCATCTAATCAGTCCTATCTCATATAGATTCCATATCAATGAGCAAGTGTTCTGTAAGCTACTTCCTGTGTTGGACCAATTTCCGGAGGATTCTTCCAATGAATCTGTCTGGCATCTGCCTTACTTGCCATTAATTTTATGCTGTTGTTCCACTTCAAATCTCACTCCATACACATACTCTTAGATACTTTATGGAGGTAACTGCTTCCACTGATCGTTCTGCAATTATATAACTATACAATAAATGGGCTTTCTCTGTTTTCACTAAGCGTCAATCCTCTGCAGGTCTTCTGTTGTCTTCTCTGTATAAAAAAATCATCTGCAAAAAACCCCATGCAATTTCAACATTATCTACCAGGTCATAATTTTGTAAAAAGTAATGGTCCTATAACATTCCTCAGGGCATGCTCCCTAAGTTACTTTTACATCTGAAGACTTCTCCCTGCCCAGAGTGACATGATGTGCTCTGTTTGGAAACTCTTCAACCCAATCTCACAGTTTGTCCAACACTCCATATGCTTGTTTCGTTAATTAGGTTTCAGTGCAAGATTGTGTTGAATAATTTCCAGAAGTCAAGGAAGATGGCATCTGTCTGGATATCTGTATCTAGTGCTTTCTGGGTCTTGTGGATGAACAGAGCGAGCTGGGTTTCACGCAGTCACTGTTCTTGGAACACATGTTGGTTCATATAGAGGCTATTTTTATTCTCCAGAAATGTCACGTGGAAGAAGAAAATATGTTCAAAAAATCTGCAACAGACTTACGTCAGAGATACAAGCATACAGTTTTATGCATATGTCCAATGACTTTTTGAAAACGGGAATGTCCAGTGCTATTTTTTTTATTTTTCCAATCATTAGGATCACTTTGCTCTATAGCCCTACAGTACACTGTTGCTAAAAGGAGATGGCGGTGGTGAGTTCTTTCACATTCTCTGTAGAATTAGATTGGTGTCCCCTCAGGTCCATTGGCCTTTCTCTGTTGAAAGATTTTGGTTGCTATTCTGTCCCTTGGTCATGTATTTCGGTCTCGCATCATTTTGTTGTTAGTGCGACCATTTGGAGGAGGAACTACATCGCAATCTTCCACCGTGAGAGATTTGGAAAGACTTTTAGTATTTCAGCCTTTCCCAACATTCTCTGTTTGCAGTTGTGGTCAGTGTGTCTGGACAGATTCTATTGATCCATTTATTGATTTAATGTAGGACCAGAATTTCTTAGGATTTTTTGTCAAGTTGGTAGACTGCTTTACTTTCGTATTCAGTGAATGCTTCCCACATTGTCTTCCTTAAACTAATTTTTCACTTTATTAACTTTGTCTGTGAGGATTTGGATATATTTAAATTTGCAGTGAAGTTTTGTGCTTTTGTAGCAGCTTCCTAACAGTGTTGCCAAACCATAGTGGGTCTTTCCTACTCCTCACAATGTTGCTTGGTACTTACTTGTATTGTACAATGCGCTTGAACTTTGTCAATTGATGCTAGACATTGTCAGTGCTGGAGATGAAATTTTCATGTTGACCTGTAAGGTAATTTGAATCCTGTTTTGCTCTTGCTGAGCAGAACAATCTTCCTGACTTTCTTTGTATTCCTATGTATTGGTGCATTCAGTGATGCTGTAATGAGCTTATGATCATAAATTCTGTATTCTATGCCGAGTTGAAAAGTTCCAGTCTGTTTGTCACCAACAAGTCTTCACGAGTAGGTTTTCTGATTAACTATTCAAGATAATTTGCAGAAATGACACTTAGAATAATTTCCCGTGACTGTCTGTCCCTACTACCTATCCTAATCACTTGACCCTTTCTGTCTCATAGCCTATAGCTAGTATGTCAGAATATCCACCTAAAACTATAACACGACCAGAAAATTTATATGAAATATTCTCCATGTTTCCCCTCAACTGTTCTGGCACTCCTGCTACTGAGGGAGGGGTCTATAAAAGCATATGATGTCAATGTTTGATCCACCTTCAACAATTTGCCCGAATTATTTTTCATTCTGAATCTGTACTAATTTCACTAGATATTATCGTATGTTTTTTGTTATAAACATGCCTCCACCACTAATGTTCAACCTATCTTTGCAATAAACATTCCTGTCAGAGCTTAAAATTTCATTGTTATCCTCTGGCTTCAGCCAGCTTTCTGTCCCTAATAGTATGAGGGCATTGTTACTGTTAATAAATGAGATTTGTTCTGGAATCTTTCCCGCAGTTAACAAGTACTACATTAACGTTCTCTTTCTCCAGTCTCCTATGAAAAATGCTACTCTGTCTGGACTCGGAAGGCATCATAGTTAGCCTGTGGATGGATTTCTCTAGGCCAAGAAACACACACACACACACACACACACACACACACACACACACACACACCTACACCTACCTGTACCCTAATAGCAGATGTGAGCCGTGATCCCCGATGCCATTGCGCCTACAGCCTACAGATTATTAAGTCCTAGCTGGTTGACAGTTACTTGTTGGCAGTTGGCAAACAGTGCCAGGATCATGAATCTCTGCGTAGAAGGGGAAAAGGGATACTGGTTGTGAGATCTGAAACATGCTCACTTCTAAAATTACATGTGGGACAGCATGGGATGCCTCACCTGTTGTGACTGTGGTTGATGTTCCTGGGAGATGTGGACAAGCAGAGGGTGAGACAGTGTCATTGGAAACTCCAATGCTAAACAGATGATAAGTCTCCCAAGGATATTGCAGGCTGGTAGGATAGCAGATAAGCATCCACTCTGCTTGCTAAGAAGGGGAAGGTGGGGGTATTCTTCAAAGATGTGGAGGCTCTACTGGCTGCGATTGAGCACTACTTGGTGCACCTGGCTGCAAATCGTGGCTCCAGTTGGCATGAATGACGCTTGCTGCATGAGTCAGAAGCTGTCCTCAGTTCTTACAGGCAGCTGACGGACTTGAAGACATCTAGCCTCAGTCCCGGGATGGAAGTAGAGCTATCATTTTGTAACATTGATCCCATAACCAATCGCAGTCCTCTGATTTAGAGCGAAGTCGAAGGCTTAAACCAGGTGCTTAGGACAATTCTGTGATATTTGATGTTTATTTTTCTACCTCTGATATCGGATGGAGAAACTTTAGGAGCCCCTTAGAAAATCAGGGGTGCACTACATGCATGAAGTGGCTATTAGGGTAGCATAGGGTGTGGTGTTGTGCAGAGGTGCCAAAGCATTGAATGATTTTAAGTGCAAGCTCCTGTACGAACTAACGCGCATAGCACACAGGCAGACAACAAACAATTACTTCTCCTCTTCAAGGGGGGGGGGGGAGGGGAGGATTAGCATGCATGCCTGAGTGCCTCACATGAGCAGAGTTCTTCTTGGCTGTCCCTGATTTAGAAAGTGCCTTTTGAAATCTGGTCAGATGACATATTCCTACAGCTATAAGGTTGTCTTCAGCCCTTGACACTTTGTCAAGTGCCTGGTAGAGGGTACTTCTCATTGTACCAGTTATTAGAACTGCTTTCTGTTTGATTCAAGTATAGAGCACGGAATGATAGATTTTTTAAACACCTCTGTGTGCGCTGTCATGAGTCTCATCTTATCTTTGCAACCCGTTCCAGAGCTGTACATATGAGGCTATACTATATTTGTACTTTCATTACTTAAATAAAAGTAAAAATTCGTAAGGAAGGTCTTGATAGGATGGCTAGGATGTGTGCAGACGCAGGAGGAGCTGGCCGCAGTTCGTGAACAGCTGACGTGCTTCGGGCTACGGTCAGTCACCTTCACACTGCTGCCTCAGGCTGCAGCAGTGGTGGAGAATCTGGCACGTCACATGGAACACAGGTGTCGCTTGTTTTGCCCGTGGGCTCTGCTTCCGAGGCACCACCTAGTGCACTGGACGCTGCCCACACAGCAGTGAGTGGCTGGTGGTAATGTGTTTGCATTGCTTGAGGTGGACAGCCATATGGAGACTGGCTGCCTGGCCTCATCCATTCACCATGTGAGTGGACACATGACCATTTCTTTAGTGGGGTCCAAGCAGGAACATCAGGTGGATGGGGGGGGGGGGGTTGCATTATGTGAGCCCGTTAGGCAGGTAGTGTTCAAAAAGTCAATGTGTATTCAGTATGTTTGCTGGGGGTCTCATTTGAGGTGTGGACGTGACCTTGCCTGTGGCTATTCAGCGTGCAGGGTGCAGTCATCTGCGTATTGTGGCTAACATAGACACCGAATGACACCTGTCTCATGGATTCTGAGAGATCCTCAGTTCCTACAGGTAGCTGGCACAGGTGGTAAAGACTGCTCGCCTTGCGTGTGGGTTGCAAGCAGAGCTCGCAATTTGCAGCGGCGTTCCCAGAGTTGATTGGAGTCCTTTGCTTTGCAGTTCAGTGGAGTGTCTCAACCAAAGGCTTCGTAGAAGCTGTGATGGTCTTGGCTGCGTTATCATGTGGGGATCTGTAGAGCTCCCCTTGATAGGTCAGGCGTGCACTACACAAAGAGCAGCTTCTTGGGTAGTACAGTACTTTTGGGTTGCACATGTGGCGTTTTTAGGCTAGGCAGTAGTTTGAGGTGCCCTGATTAACACTCGCCAGTCGATATGCAGCCAGGGAAGTCGGACAGCATTCAGAATAAAGACAATTCAACTGTCACAATTTTGTCAGTAAACTGTCAAAGTATTCATAATAAAGTTCTCATTCTCAAATTAATCTTGGGACCAAGAGCTGGCTGAAAACCAAAGTGGAAAGCTCTGAGATATTTAGCAAGTCATAGGACATACATTGAAAGACAGATCAAAGGCCATAGGAGGGGGAGTGTTTACTGCAGTTACCAGATGTATTGTCTGTATTGTGGTTGAAATTGTGTGTGGCAGTCAGGTCATCTGGTCTTACATAACAGGTGTAGGTGAAACCAAGTTCATTGTTGAACGTTTTTACTGGCCACCTGATTCTGCTGTTATGGTTTTAGTCATTCAAAGAAAGTCTATGGTCAATAGTGTGTAAATACCGAGATCATGCGATACTAGTTGGAAGTGATTTTAACCTGCCGAGTGTCAACTAGGATGTCTATGGATTCATTGTGGAGGGATTCAGACAGATAGTTGTGTGAATTACCTTTGAACATGTTTTCTGAAAATTGTCTTGAGTAGCTAGCTCGGTAGCCCACATGCAATGGAAATATCTCAGACCTTGTAGCTACAAATAGGCTGGACCTTATCAACAGTGTCAGTACAGAAATGGGGAAGAGTGATCATGTCATTATAGCAACTATGACTACGAAAATTAATAAATCGGTCAAGAAGGCTAGGAGTGTGTTCCTACTAGACAGAGCAGATAAGCACTTACTAGCATCTCAGACAGTGAATTGGCATCACTTTGTTCCAGTAAGATGGATGTAGGGGAACTATGGGCAAAGTTTAAGCAGATTGAAAAGTGTGGTGTGGAGAGTTATGCGTGTAGTAAGTGGATACAGTATGGAAAAGACCCATCATGGTTTAATAATGAAATTTGATGGTTGCTGAGGAAGCAGAGGCTGTTGCACTCTCAGTTCAAAAGGGAACACACAAATGACAAGCAAAGGTTAGCATTTTTGTGTGCGTGCGCATGCCCAGATCTATGCGCGAAACATAACAATGACCAGTCTGGTGTGACGGTGGAAGATAGCAAAACAAAAGCCGAAGTGTTAAATTTCACAATCAAGAAATCATTAACACAGGAGACTCTTACATCATACAGTCATTTGACCATCGGACACACACTGATAAGGACGATATAGTAATAAGCATACCTGGAGTAGAGAAACAACTGAAAGATTTGAAAGCAGATACAGCACCAGGTCTCGATGGAATCCCAATTTGATTTTACAAAGTGTTCTCTGCAGCTTTGGCCCCTTAGCTAGCTTTTATTTACTGCAAGTCTCTCACCCAGCACAAAGTCCCAAGCAACTGGAAGAAAGTGCAGGTGAGTCCAGTACATACGAAGGGTAAAAGAATGGACCTGCAAAATCTCAGACAATATCGCTAACTTCTGTCTGCTGCAGAATGCTTGAACATATTCTCAGTTTGAATACAATAAACTTTCTTGAGACTGAGAAGCTTATGTTCACAAATCAGTGTGGTTTTAAAAAGCACTGCCTGTGCGAAACTGTTTGCGCATTTCTCGCCTGATACATTGAGAACTATGGAAGAGGGTAACAGGTAGATTCAATATTTCTAGATTTCTGGAAAGCATTTGACATGGTGCCTCATTGAAGGCTGTTAACGAAGGTCTGTGCATATTTAATAAGTTCAGCTATGTGTGTGGCTCAAAGATTTCTTAAATAATAGAACCCAGTATGTTGTCCATGATGAGTGTTTGAGACAAGGGTATCATCGGGAGTGCCCCAGGGAGCAGTGAACTGAAGTCTCTCATTTGCTTTGCCTATGACTGAGCCTATGGGATTAGTCCATTTCATACTCTTACAAACTGATACACCCAGGTATTTGTATTAGTTGGATAAGTGTACTGTTTTTTTAATTTTGTGCAGTGCAGTATTTAACATTTCTGAACATTTAAAGCAAGTTGCCATTCCTTGCACCTCTTTGAAATCTTACCAAGATCTAATTAGGTATTTATTCAGCTGGTTCACATAATTCTTCCTTACAGGTAATTCCATCATGTGCAAGAAGTGTGATAGCCCTGTTAATATTGTCGATTACATCACTGAGATACAACATGAAAAGCAACGGTCCCTACATACATTCCTTGCACACACTCGAAGTTACTTCTACATCTGGTGATGACTCCTGATTCAAGATAACATACTTCATCCATCCTACCAAGAAATCTTTAATTAGAACACAAATTTTGCTTATTACCCTATACCGATGACCATAGCAGTCTGGTCCCTTCAATCCCACAAACCAACCTATATGATTCTACCTTCGATAAGCAAACAGAAAATATCAGTGTAAAATTGGCTGGAGTTTTTTATAAACATAAGGATTTTTATAGGAGACTGAAGAAGATTTGTGTGGGCATTCAATGATAGGTGTTCTCAGTGTCCTAACAAAAAATAGTAGAAATGAATGTGTTTACTATTTAAAATTTCATATGGCCAGCACACAGCCACTTGGAGGTGTGACTCAGTGTCATCTGCATTAGCCACTCGATAGTGAAGCTACTGAAGAACATACTATGTGGAAGTAACACATGTTCAACAGTGGTGCAGTCAGCAACTGACATGCTCCAGCTGTGTTCTACTCTTGCCTCACCTGAAGGCGGAGGGCCGGAAGCAAGGACAATAATGTGAGATCCGTAACGCGGGCATCTCTTCTCGTCTACCATCAGCTTCCTTCTCCATTCATGGCGTGTGAGTGCCAGCTTATACAAGCCTCTTAAGCACTTCTTGAATTTGTATCCTTTATACATCATATTTCTCTAACCCACCAGCATAGCCGAGAGCGCTCACGCGCTGCTTCCTGGATTCGGGTAGGTGCGCCAGCTCCAGATCAAGTCCGCCCAGTGGATTAACAACGAGGGCCGGTGTGCCAGCCAGCCTGTATGTGGTTTTTAGGCGGATTTCCACATCCTACTAGGTGAATACTGGGCTGGTCCCCACGTTCCGTCTGTTACACAGCTCGCAGACGTCTGAAAACATTTGCACTACTCCATGGATTACATTACACGCAGACAGTTGGGGTATACTACTTCCGTCTCGGGGGTGGGGGGTGGGGGTGAGGGGGTATGGGGTGGCGGCAGGAAGGGCATCCGGCCACCCCTTAAAATTAACGTGCCAAATCCGTATAACCATGGCCAACCCTGCGCAACCCCGGGGTAAGGCACAAGCAATAGAATAGAATAGAATACATCGTATTCAGTGCTTTCTTTCTATAAAAAAAAAAAGGTTGAGGGTACTCACATTGAATATAATGCAGTGAAAATTACTTACAACAGAAGCGTGTGATACCACCCGTCTGCTTTTAGCCATGACGTCAACATGTCGAACTACAAAAAAATGGTATCGGACTCTTCAGTTGACTTTACAACAACTGAAATGAGGCAGGCGATATCAAGAAACACCCAAATATACAAGAGAATGTGGCATCAAACACTTCAGTTTACATCACATCAAATGAAGCATGCGATTCCAATCAACACCTGAACAATAAAATAAAATGGTATCGTACATTTCAATTGACCTGTAATACATCTCAAATGAATCAGCTGAGTCCAATCAACCCTCCAACATACAAAACAATACAAGGAAATATTATCGAACACACTTTTTTAACCTATAAAACACCACCAAAAGACACAATACAACAAAAAACTACTTTGTAGACGAAAAATTTTAGGGGTACGCATCACCCATCTTTCCCCCAGAAAACAGCACTGATCAGCACAATCAATACTTCATGTTCAAAATAAGTATGTCTTCATAAAAAAAAGTAGGGCACACTATTTCTAGGGATTAGGTAGATGATTTTTCCCAGAAGGTATTCTGACAGAGAAATTATGCTGTACTACTCTCTTCAGCTTGCATTCCTCTGCCTGGGGATCTAGATAAGACTCATGGATCCTAAACTTGCCTTCAAGTTACCACCTTGGCCTTTTATTCACTTGGCCTGCCCTGCCTGTGGAAGTTTGTCAGTTAATACATGCATGAACAGATCTCTGTAAAAGGATACCACTGAAAATTTGCAATAGGTCTCATAATTCAATAATATGCTTTGAAGTTAAACATCTTCACAATTTGATTAAAATAATAGGTTTCAAAGTAATTAGACAACTACGCTGAACAAAGGTCATTATAGACTAACTGCACACCACAGTGATTCCAACAGCTCCCTACTGTTTTGACATGCAAGGTAGTGAATCCCATAAGTCACAACAAGGGATGTGCTGGATGAATGCTCTGGCCATGCCACGTGTTTAATGGTCAGGCATTGACATCAACAGACCTTGCAGTCTGGATTTGCACCACTTGAAGGCAGAACCAGATGGCATCTCAGAAGTGGTACTCTCCTTGGCCCACATCAGAGCACCATGGAGATGAATGGATACAGACATTCTGTACCCATTTATGGCAGCTGTGGTGGTTGATTATTGTGAGCACCCTCTTTGACCCTACATATTTTACCCAGATGACAACCACCACATTGCAGAGTGGTCCAGGCCACAGCAAACATCTTCACCAAATGAGAGGCTCCATGTGCCATCGTCTCAAAGGCTTGCAGTAACTCTTTTCAGCTTTCCACTACTTCTATCACAAGAACACTATTCGACCCCTAGACACCACACTATTGCACCCAACATCGCGCGCGCGATGTGTGTGTGTGTGTGTGTGTGTGTGTGTGTGTAGATACTGTTACAGTAATTCTTCTCCACACAGTTTTCAACGACAAATTTCATTCGTACCAAACAACATTGTTTTCAGATACATCCAATCAATGTTAACACAATAACTGGGCCACCAGGAACTATTAAAATTAAACACAGTGTGTCCAAATACTTGTTATGCGCCTACAACTGACGATTGCTTAAAGGAGTATTTTATTTGATAAAATGTCTTATTCTTTATCAACATTACCGACTCAATAAATTGAGACGAAAGTTATTGTTCCCCCAAAGATTCGTCAGACACAAAAGGCGAAATACCCAATTATGAATACATTTGAACATTAATGTAACTACGAGAAAAGATAGGCAGACAAGGAAGTAATTACATAAGGCTTCTACAAAGAAAATTACTGTAGTGCGTAGCATACTTACATAGAATAGACCGATCTGTAGAGCAAAAACTTCGTCGAAAATTTCCCAAGTATTTATTGATTTATTTGTTCTGTTAACAGAGATAATACAAATTAGAAGTAACATTGTATGTTACTTTCCACGTACAGAAAATGCTACTGACAAATTTCCTCGTAAAAATTTCTTATACCGATTGCACGTACACCATCTGATCAAAAGTGGCAGGACACCCCTATGCAATGCGGAACTGACAAGCAGCAGTCGAGAGAGGCAGACCCGGCACTACAAAAGGTGGCGAGGCGTATTATGTTGACAGCAGAGAAGCAGTAACAGGAGAAGAGCTCAGTGGCTTCGAACGTGGAGTGGTCATTAGACGTCACCTGAACAACTCATCCATCAGGGACATTTAAATCCTTCTAAAGCCATCCTATTCGACTTTCGGTGATGTGGTTGTGAAGTGGAAATCCAAACCAACAAGCAAGCACGGCTAAACAAAGTCCAGGTAGACCTTATAAACTGAAGGACAGGGACCGTCAGGCATTGCGGAGGGTTGTTGGGAACATAGGAGGAAATCAGCGGAGGGGATCACTCTTGAGTTTTAAAGTGCTGCCAGCAGTCCAGACTATGCGTAAGTAGTTAAACGCAATGGGGTACAATGGTCCAACAGCTGCTCACAAGCTGCATAGTTTTGTCGTTAGTGCTAAGTGACAGTAGGTGACTTGAAACGAGTGATTTGGAGTGACGAATCACGCTATATCCTGTGGTAGTAGGATTGTAGGGTTTTGGTTTGCAAATGATGAACATTATCGATCGTCATGTGTTGTGGCAACAGGAAAGTATGGAGGAGATGGTTTCAGGGTGTTGGGGGTGGTCTTCGTGTTTAGGCTGTGGTCCCCTTATTGCGCTTAAGGGAACGCTAAATGCGGTAGTATATCAACATACTTTACAGCGCTGTTTACTGTGTACAGTCGAGGAACAGTTCGGAGATGATTGGTTGTTATCAGCACGACAGTGCATCCTGTCATAAAGGAGCTTACGGGGGGGAAGTGGTTAGTGGACAACGTTCTTGAAATTTACTTCCCTGTCCAGAATCCCATCCTGAACCCAATGAAACAGGTTTGGGATGCGTTAGAACAGTAGCTGTGAAACGTTTTTGCTCGAGAGCCAATATTGACATTGTAGGCGCCACCTCGGGTCGCATATGTACCGATCTTATTAGATTATTGATTGGCAACTCACGTAAGTTAGTACATTATGAGTATCCAATAGACTATCTACAGTAAGTGCGCGATAAGCTGGCCTCCGGCCCCCGAGGGAGGACGACGGTTCAATCCCGCGTCCAGCCAACCTGATGTAGGTTTTCCGTGATTTCCCTAAATCGCTCCAGGCAAATGCCGGGATGGTTCCTTGAAAAGGGCACGGCCGACCTCCTTCCCCGTCCTTCCCTAAACCGATGACCTCGCAGTTTGGTCTCTTCCCCCAAAACAACCCAACCTCCGGCCCCCAAGTACTGATCGTTAAAAGTTGCCACGATCCGGGACACTCCAGGTCGACTGTTATCTGTTTCGGATTACTGCCACCCTCAGCGATTCCAAAGTTGTGATACTGTTATTGCCTGACAAAATGTTGTGCTGTCTGCATTAGCGGATAATGAGTTGATTAATATCAATAACTCCTCTTATATTTAAATATATTAGGCAGTATGAGACACGATCACTGTCAAATGTTATTTTCATTTTTCTTCTATTAATTGTGTTGTATTACAACAGCCTTAATTTCAATTTCTTGCTAGAAATATGTACTGAATTTGAAGATGACTGTTTCTATATGCGCGTTAACGAATCCATGTTATTTCCGTTTGAAATTTATATCATAGCAGCAGATGGATGCAAGGCATACACGACCAGCACTGGAAGGCGAAAAAGGAAGCATATTCCCCCCACGTCCTCTTACGTCGCTCCTGCGCCCAGCTTTGCCCCTGAGGTGACCGGATCATTTCTCGCGCGCCTACTAAGATTTCTCCAGGATATTTTTGATTCGGCGAAGGAGTCAGGTACAGTCAACAATTGCAAATCCTAAGTATTTATCGTTTATCGGTTCTGGATACATAAAAGTTATCATTTGGAAGTAATTAAACGTTAACACGAGTTACAAATGGAAATATATTTTCGAAACTGGTAAAAAAAAAAACAAAAAAAAAACATACAGTTCGCAACTATTGGCTATTGGCTGAGCCTCATTCCGTCGAATAAAATTGTTGTGCTGTTGCTGACAGTGATCAGCCATGTTTGTGATATTAAAATCGTTCAATATAGGGAATAAGAATTCTAAATTGCCACGTCCTGTTTTCACAAAAATTAGTTTTTAGTGACGTATCCACTGGAGTTGAACTTTGGCGCTGACTAGAATAATCGTTGTGGTAGCGTGGCACAACGACGGGGATTCGACACCGACTTTTTCACAGGATGACTGCCACCATGATGCGAGTGTATAAAATGACAAAGTGTTGCTGACCAATTTTCAATGAACTAAAAGAAAGAATTCAATGCGTCTGTCGGAGTCCAGTCTACCTCATCCCTGTGACAATAAATTTCACCAGTCCTGCATAATCGCGATATGTTCACGTCGCTTGACGCAGGAAAGGAAGGGACTCAGTATTAATTGGATTATTTTGAGTCACCGTCAAAAACGGGTCTGGGATCAGTGTATTTTTCCGTGAAGTTGAGTTCAAACTACTTTTATGCAAGATCAGCCAGATGTATCGTTAAAAAATTAAGTTGCATTATTCATATAGTCACATAAAGTTTATTCTAATGCAATTAATCTCAAAGTTGTAAAATAACAAAAAGCCGATGAATATCTTTACTTCCTATATCTGTCACATTCCAAAGGCTATTAAAAAAACCTTCCGTTCTTGAAACTAGATTTTTATTCCTAACTACAAAATAAACTTATGTACAAAAATAAAAATTTAGTGTGACTTATTGTACATTGCGGCTATTTCGTCTGTATGTGCGTCGTTTGGACTGCAGGCAGTCCTCATTGCGTGTTTTAAAAGAGTGGACAACCGAGTACGAGATGTATTTTTCGAGTAGTTTATTTTCGAAAACGAAGCTTCAAAAAGGCAGGTTGAAGGAAATAGTGTTAAAATAAACTGTGCACAGTCTCATAAATTTTTATAATTGTTAGGCACTCACCTCCAAAATCCAACCTTCTACTGCGTTTCACAATGTTCTATAAATTGAGCTTTAAGCTGTGTGTCGGGTTGAAGTTCGATTATTTCATTTGTCAAATAAGTTTTATGAAAACCAAATTGATAGAATAAATTAAGATGGTCATCTTCAGCACGCCAAAGGCAAGAATGAAACAACCCCGAATATTTGTAACGTCTACAGGTTTGCTTTTTTACCCCCTATTTCTTCCAAATATTCTTTCAAATTGGACACCACGTTTTGGTGAATACTTTCGGCAATAGTTAAGTCAGATTTGACCATAACAACAGTTAGTAAAACAGACAAGTCTTTTTTTAAGTTCATTTATATAAAATTGCTGGTTGGCTTCACATGCAGATGTTTTGTCAGTCATGTGCCCAATTATCTTTTTTGGTTCTTGCAGTTCCAAATTACGTTCATTGAATTTTTGTGTGATACTGGACAAAAAGCCGTAAGTGACTATCATTCATTATTACCAAATTAAGCATTATTTTTACTTCTGCATTGTCAGAATAAAATAATTTCAGATTTCAAATTGACAAACCGCTCCTACACTCTTCCTGTGCTTAGCCATCTGCCCAGCAGTATGTAGGACATCATCACCATAACAAGCCAGCAATTCGCACAGCAGCTGTTTAAATTTTCAGTGATTAAGTACTCGTGCACTAATAAAGTTTATAACGGTTATGTCGGTTTCCATAGCGTCGTTCAATCTGTTATTAGAAATTTCACATGTCACGCTTTCTTGCTGCAGTAAGTAGTGATTGGATAATAAATTTTCAAATTCCATTCCCTTTTAATCAATGCTACCAAATGATTGTCTCGCTCTTAGTTGACAGACAGTCGTCTGTGCACACTCATATTAAAGCTGCTCACAGGTAAGCCCTTTTTTTCCTACAAAATCGATAATTGCATCCATAAAATCGCAACCTCTCGTATGACCTGTCATGGTTATACCACTAAGAAGTCTTCTACTATCGCATCATTTGTGCAGTAACGCACAAGTAGGCAATGAAAACTGAACCATCGAATCTCTGTCTGTACTGGAATCACTTGCAAGACTAAATAATATGCATATTTTTACATTTTACGTACGTCGTATGATACTTTCGTGACAGCTTCATTTTTCTTAACTGTTACTGCCATAATGTTTTATTGACGACAAATTACTGGTTTTAAATGCGCAATCTTTTCTTTCACTCGAATCTAAAGGAAAAGCCAGAGTAAATGAACTATGCTTCCTTATGTAATCGCGAAATAAACTCTCTCTTCATTCAACCATTGTCCAGTGTACTAAGCAAATAGCAGTTTCTTCCTTGTGTCCACTTACAAAACAAAATTGTTCTTCCCATTTTTCTTGGCAACTTCTATTCTCCTCACTTGTCTTCCTCCTAGTAACTGTGACGGTACACCAGACATTATTAATTCTAATAATCACAACAGGAACGAGTACACGCCACGAACGCAGCAACACCGAAACTTTTACTCTAAATAGTCTGTAAAAGTAAAGCTTACAAAATTTTTGAAAAGAAAGTCAAACGTTTTGTGTAATGATTTGTCTAAAAGTATGAAATAAAAAATATAAGGGAAACGTTTGGTGCACCTCATTTTCTGTTCATGATTTCGAGCATCAGTCAGAGGCACGTAGAACGTTTCTCTGATCTACTTATTTCTCTTACACAAATAATTTCATAAGGTATTTGAGTGATTTCTTCCATTTTTTAAATTTCAAGTTTCATTCAGAAAGCATGATCTTACTGACTCCTCCTTTGCCTTCCTGACGTACTTGATTCGACGAAAGCCTTTTTGACATTTAAATACCGCACCAATGTATCTTTTTATTTGGAAAACATAGCTAGGTCTTAAACAGATGACATTTTTGACACTTCATTTAAAGCAGCTTTATTTCAGTTTTTTTCTCAGCTTATTAATTAAGTTTTCGTTCATTACCCTGATTACTTTCAAACAGTTAAATATTTTCATGCCAAACTAGACCTCATGGTGGTCACTTTGATACCCCGTTTACCTGTTTCTCTCCCTTTGTTTGCCTATGAAAATTTGGACAAAACCTCATGGTGTAAGTTATAGGAAGTCTTGTTTTCGCTCTGCTCATGCGTTTACAAAAACGTATGGAGCGTTAATCATTTGATAAAATAGTCCTTTCTGCGTGCTGTCATTTCCAAAAATCGTTTCGATATCTTGAACCCTTTATGAGATACGACGATTTTTACGACCGCTTGATTCCCGAAGAGCAGGAAAGGTTCGGACGCGACGCGAGCGACCCGTCCGCGTATATAACAACCAATACTCAAGAATGAAAAGAGATACCATTCCGGTCTCAACTTTAAATACAGTTTAAATATATTGGTTACATTTTGAAGTGTCGGCAGAAGTGCCAACACCGTGTTGTTTGAGGAAGCCGAAATGCACGCTATAAGCTCACGCAGGATGGCGTGAGGTCTGAAACAGGATACGTAATGAATGCTATAAAGAAAAGTACGTAGCTGCTGGAATACTTAACTTTAATCCACAATTGGTGAACATTGGTCTTGTTGATACAGTATATGCGTCATTAGATACATAGCAAAGGATAAATGGCGCCTTGCTAGGTCGTAGCAATTGACTTAGCTGAAGGCTATTCTAACTATATTCTCTGCATATGAGAAAGGCTTCGTCAGTGTAGTCGCTAGCAAGTCGTCCGTACAACTGGGGCGAGTGCTAGTAAGTCTCTCTAGACCTGCCGTGTGGCGGCGCTCGGTCTGCCATCACTGACAGTGGCGATACGCGGGTCCGTCGTATACTAGCGGACCGCGGCCGATTTAAAAGCTACCACCTAGCAAGTGTGGTGTCTGGCGGTGACACCACACATTTCATACGCAATAATGTATGGCCTTAAACGAACTGTACAGAAAGTCTACACAATGTGATTCTACAATAATTTAGGTTTTGTGCAAATTCTTAAAAATTTCGTGCAGCCATGTACTCAATTTCGTGCACCACAGTAACTATGACGAATAACGAAATAAATTCTGACCTTTATCATTTAAGGATATCAAGCTATAGGTTGCGTAAGAATCAAATTTTTTCACAGAATAGTTTTCTTAAAATCGGATGTTAAGTAATTTATAGCTGCCGTCGCGTCCGCTCCACTGCTTTGCCAAGAAGACACGTGGCTGTCGCTTTGTGTCGCGCGTGCTGCAGCGACAAGATCAAAACACGTTTGAATACAAACGTCGCCAGTTGCAGCGGGAGACAGGCACCGACACAGATGTCGCTCACGCAGGACACTTCCATAACTACATCTGCGGTTGTGTTTTGTCGCCTGAAGCTGTCGCTCGCTTCTGTCGCTCACATAGGACACGGCCTTAGCGCGCGACTGACACTAACTACCACAGCAAAGTTGACGGGGCCGCTGGGCAAGCCGACACGCACCCGTTCTTCGCGTTTTCCTGGCGCACTGCTCCCTATGTGTGCCCATAATGTTAATGAATTTTCGTGGTGTCGATTCGAACTAGGGTCCTGTTTGTAACAGCACTCTTATGAGGTTAAGAGCTCTCCTGTTGTACGAAAAATCGGAAAAGATACCGTACAAGCTGTTAGCTTGTTGTAAGAGCGGTAATAGATTCTGAGCAAGAAGTATATAACGGATAAAATACAGCTGAGTACTGCGGGCCACACGAATGCTTCAATAGGGTCACATGCGGTCCGCAGTCCCCAGTTCGACGAACAGTCTCTTGAAGAAGAATGAGCTCCTGTTCCTCACACACACACACACACACACACACACACTAATGCAGTAGTTTCCATGTTCTTCTGCCTCCTTATGCTGTTGATCATTCCTGATTATTCCGTCTCTTACGGGCAGTTTTCCACCCCAAGTTGGTCTTGTAAACTGACATACGGCCGGGTCAGCAGTGTGCCAACCACATGTCCCTCCATATTCACATCCAGTGATGCCTGTGGTTGAGGACGACACGGCGGCCGGTCGGTAACGTTGAGCCTTCATGTCCTGTTTGGGTGGAGTTTAGTTTAGTTTTTTTCCACCCCAAGTGCAAGAGAGTGCCCTGAACCTCTGTCCACCCAGTTTCATATGGCCATTGTCAGAACGAGGGTGACCTCTTATGCTGGAAGTCTTCGGCCGCCATTCCTGTTGATTTTTATTCTAAGTGTAAGCAGTAGCGGTATACGAACCCGGGACCGAGGACGTTTTGATTATTAATCAAGGACGCTACTCCCTTTTTTATCATCATGTTGACTTGGTACTTTCATGAACATTCAAATGTGTGTGAGATCTTATGGGACTTAACTGCTAAGGTCATCAGTCCCTAAGCTTACACACTACTTAACCTAAATTATCCTAAGGACAAACACACACACCCATGCCCGAGGGAGGACTCGAACCTCTACCGGGACCAGCCGCACAGTCTATGACTACAGCGCCTTAGACCGCTCGGCTAATCCCGTGCAGCTCATGAACATTCAGACAACCATAGTCAAAATCATCATGTAATATTAGCTGAAAATTGAGAAACTAAATAATTATTAGTAACAAAACAAAAGAAAGAAGCTGAGTAACCAGACCTATGTTGTTGTTGTTATTGTTATTGTTGTGGTCTTCAGTCCTGAGACTGGTTTGATGCAGCTCTCCATGCTACTCTATCCTGTGCAAGCTTCTTCATCTCCCAGTACCTACTGCAACCTACATCCTTCTGAATCTGTTTAGTGTATTCATCTCTCGGTCTCCCTCTACGATTTTTACCCTCCACGCTGCCCTCCAATACTAAATTGGTGATCCCTTGATGCCTCAGAACATGTCCTACCAACCGATCCCTTCTTCTAGTCAAGTTGTGCCACAAACTTCTCTTCTCCCCAATCCTATTCAATACCTCCTCATTAGTTACATGATCTACCCACCTTATCTTCAGCATTCTTCTGTAGCACCACATTTCGAAAGCTTCTATTCTCTTCTTGTCCAAACTAGTTGTCGTCCATGTTTCACTTCCATACATGGCTACACTCCATACAAATACTTTCAGAAACGACTTCCTGACGCTTAAATCTATACTCGATGTTAACAAATTTCTCTTCTTCAGAAACGATTTCCTTGCCATTGCCAGTCTACATTTTATATCCTCTCTACTTCGACCATCATCAGTTATTTTACTCCCTAAATAGCAAAACTCCTTTACTACTTTAAGTGTCTCATTTCCTAATCTAATTCCCTCAGCATCACCCGATTTAATTTGACTACATTCCATTATCCTCGTTTATTAAACTGATAGTTCGGTAATTTTCACATCTGTCAACACCTGCTTTCTTTGGGATTGGAATTATTATATTCTTCTTGAAGTCTGAGGGTATTTCGCCTGTCTCATACATCTTGCTCACCAGATGGTAGAATTCTGTCATGACTGGCTCTCCCAAGGCCATCAGTAGTTCTAATGGAATGTTGTCTACTCCCGGGGCCTTGTTTCGACTCAGGTCTTTCAGTGCTCTGTCAAACTCTTCACGCAGTATCTTATCTCCCATTTCGTCTTCATCTACATCCTCTTCCATTTCCATAATATTGTCCTCAAGCACATGGCCCTTGTATAAACCCTCTATATACTCCTTCCACCTTTCTGCCTTCCCTTCTTTGCTTAGAACTGGGTTGCCATCTGAGCTCTTGATATTCATACAAGTGGTTCTCTTCTCTCCAAAGGTCTCTTTAATTTTCCTGTAGGCAGTATCTATCTTACCCCTAGTGAGACAAGCCTCTACATCCTTACATTTGTCCTCTAGCCATCCCTGCTTAGCCATTTTGCACTTCCTGTCGATCTCATTTTTGAGACGTTTGTATTCCTTTTTGCCTGCTTCATTTACTGCATTTTTATATTTTCTCCTTTCATCAGTTAAATTCAATATTTCTTCTGTTACCCAAGGATTTCTATTAGCCCTCGCCTTTTTACCTACTTGATCGTCTGCTGCCTTCACTACTTCATCTCTCAGAGCTACCCATTGTTCTTCTACTGTATTTCTTTCCCCCATTCCTGTCAATTGTTCCCTTATGCTCTCCCTGAAACTCTCTACAACCTCTGGTTCTTTCAGTTTATCCAGGTCCCATCTCCTTAGATTCCCACCTTTTTGCAGTTTCTTCAGTTTCAATCTGCAGTTCATAACCAATATATTGTGGTCAGAATCCACATCTGTCCCTGGAAATATCTTACAATTTAAAACGTGGTTCCTAAATCTCTGTCTTACCATTATATAATCTATCTGATACCTTTTAGTATCTCCAGGATTCTTCCAGGTATACAACCTTCTTTTATGATTCTTGAACCAAGTGTTAGCTATGATTAAGTTATGCTCTGTGCAAAATTCTACAAGGCGGCTTCCTCTTTCATTTCTTTCCACCAACCCATATTCACCTACTATGTTTCCTTCTCTCCCTTTTCCTACTGACGAATTCCAGTCACCCATGACTATTAAATTTTCGTCTCCCTTTACTACCTGAATAATTTCTTTTATCTCGTCATACATTTCATCTATTTCTTCATCATCTGCAGAGCTAGTTGGAATATAAACTTGTACTACTGTAGTAGGCATGGGCTTTGTGTCTATCTTGGCCACAATAATGCATTCACTATGCTGTCTTTCTTATTTATTTAATTTTTTAAATTATTTTTTATTTTTAAACTATTTTTTGCTTTTAAATAATTTTTTTATTTTTATTTTTTATTTTTATTATTTTTATTTTTTATTTTTATTTTTATTTTTATTTTTAATCTTTTTATTTTGTATGTGTATAAGGAAGAAAAGTGAACAAAGTAAGACTTTGCATGATTGGCCATCAGAAACAGGCAGTAATCAAAGACCAAAGGTGAACTTAACCAACACCTTGTCGATTAAAAACAAGAGAAAGCATATCTGCCAAAGGCGCTCGATAACGTTGGAGCCGCAGCCACTTCCGATGCGCGGTCTCCAGGTACTGGTGAAAGACCAGGGAATCAGGGTCGTGGCCTCCTCCAACAACGTAGTAATCGTAGTGATCCAGGAGGCAGACGATCGTATTCGTTTTCGACAGAAGAAAAAAAGGATACATCCGGAAGAATAAGAAATTCATCCGAAAAGCCGCATTCAAGCCCACGGAATAGAAAAACGAGATTTCGAAAAATCCAGAGCCAATGATACCGTCCACAACAGACCAGACTGTGAAGTAAGGTATCAGTGTGATGACATTCGTCGCATTGATCAGTCATGCGAAGGCCTATGCGGGAAGGACGGACGCCAGTCAGTATCAAACGATGAGTGATGCCATGGCGAAACAATCTCTATCGGCAATATAGAAAGACTAATATGACACCAGACAGTTTTCCAGGATGTTGCCGAAGTTATTTCGACAGGGGATAAGGAGTCTCCGGTAGTGAGATGCGTCTTTGAAAGAGTATCAGCACCAACGAAACTGACAATTATAAAGTATTCGCGGATATGTCGCAATTTAGGATTAATCCGTCCAACTTCAACGGGAAGAGTCAGTACCGGCTGGAGACAGGTAAATGAGTGAGATGTACGAGGTGCATTCGAGTTCTAAGGCCTCCGATTTTTTTTCTTCGGACTGGAAAGAGAGAGAAGCATGCGCATTGTTTTAAAATGAGGCCGCGTTCATTGTCAATACGTCCCAGAGATGGCAGCACCGTATGGCAGATGGAATTTTACCGCCAGCGGCAAGAATGACAACTGTTTTAAATACTTAAAATGGCGACGTTTTCCTTACTTGAACAGCGTGCAATCATTCGTTTTCTGAATTTGCGTGGTGTGAAACCAATTGAAATTCATCGACAGTTGAAGGAGACATGTGGTGATGGAGTTATGGATGTGTCGAAAGTGCGTTCGTGGGTGCGACAGTTTAACAAAGGCAGAACATCGTGTGACAACAAACCGAAACAACCTCGGGCTCACACAAGCCGGTCTGACAACATGATCGAGAAAGTGGAGAGAGTTGTTTTGGGGGATCGCCGAATGACTGTTGAACAGATCGCCTCCAGAGTTGGCATTTCTGTGGGTTCTGTGCACACAATCCTGCATGACGACCTAAAAAGGCGAAAAGTGTCATCCAGGTGGGTGCCACGAATGTTGACGGATGACCACATGGCTGCCCGTGTGGCATGTTGCCAAGCAATGTTGACGCGAAACGACAGCATGAATGGGACTTTCTTTTCGTCGGTTGTGATAATGGATGAGATGTGGATGCCATTTTGCAATCCAGAAACAAAGCGCCAGTCAGCTCAATGGAAGCACACAGATTCACCGCCACCAAAAAAATTTTGGGTAACCGCCAGTGCTGAAAAAATGATGGTGTCCATGTTCTGGGACAGCGAGGGCGTAATCCTTACCCATTGCGTTCCAAAGGGCACTACGGTAACAGGTGCATCCTACGGAAATGTTTTGAAGAACAAATTCCTTCCTGCACTGCAGCAAAAACGTCCGGGAAGGGCTGCGCGTGTGCTGTTTCACCAAGACAACGCATCCGCACATCGAGCTAACGTTACGCAACACTTTCTTCGTGATAACAACTTTGAAGTGATTCCTCATGCTCCCTACTCACCTGACCTGGCTCCTAGTGATTTTTGGCTTTTTCCAACAATGAAAGACACTCTCCATGGCCGCACATTCACCAGCTGTGCTCCTATTGCCTCAGCGATTTTCCAGTGGTCAAAACAGACTCCTAAAGAAGCCTTCGCCGCTGTCATGGAATCATGGCGTCAGCATTGTGAAAAATGTGTACGTCTGCAGGGCGATTACGTCGAGAAGTAACGCCAGTTTCATCGATTTTGGGTGAGTAGTTAATTAGAAAAAAAATCGGAGGCCTTAGAACTTGAATGCACCTCGTAATTTAATACGGCTCCTGTGTACGTGTTCAAATGGTTCAAATGGCTCTGAGCACTATGGGACTTAACATCTGTGGTCATCAGTCCCCTAGAACTTAGAACTACTTAAACCTAACTAAGCTAAGGACATCACACACATCCATGCCCGAGGCAGGATTCGAACCTGCGACCGTAGCGATCATGCGGTTCCGGATTGAAGCGCCTAGAACCGCCAGGCCACACCAGCCGGCGTGTTCATGTTAAGACACTGCGTCGTACAAATAAGATGGACTCCTTCACTTTAATATCAGGAGGATCCAATTTTCCGAGCTTGTAGGGCCTGGCCGCCACTTCATACTGAACTCGAAGGATGTGTCGTCGCCGCAAGAATCGACCGGATAGTTGTTCGAGTCTGCGGGCCATCATCACGGAAAGCGGGAATACCTGTGCAATATGATACACTGTACTGAAAATATAGATGTCTAAGACCCGGCCTTGGCGAAGGAGGCTGAGGGAACGACGTGCGTGTTCAAGAATCGCTCCTTGAACACGAGTCGTAACTTCTAGCCAGTTAAGTGCCGCCATTTTGGTCGGGTTGCGATCTACTATGATACCTACAATCTTGTGGCGATCGACCACCGTCGGCCAAGGATTTATTATTTGGTTAAAGCCCCGCGATGGCAGGAACGTGCATTTGCGATCATTAATGTGGGCTCCAGCAATACGACAAAACGAATCCAAGACATCCTTGGGCCCTGAAATGTCGTCAACATTTCGTGCTAAAACCATGACGTCAGTGGCGTAAGCGCAGACCGAGAATCGTTTTCCCAATATAGTCCAGCCACGTAGTTGCATGACAATACTACGAAGCAAGGGTTTGAACAACAAAATAAAGAGTGATACGGATAAGGGACTTCCCTGAGGTAGACCCTTCCTTAGACCACGGATCATATGCATATATAAATCATACAGTCATATTATTATAAGATTATCACGAAATACCATCGTTGATATGCACTAAATAGCGCTACATACAAGACATGTCACATTACGATGGTTTTCTATAACCACACGTGTAAAACATTATGTGCCATACTTAACATATTATCCATACATATTTTAAAAGTGTGTGATAGGGTATGGCGCGAGAACTTCCTTATTTAACAAAATTCACAAAACCTAAATTATTGTAGTGTTGAAATCGGAAGTTTCGGTCCACTTCGTCCAGCACGTGTCTGTCTGTATTGGCAACAGCAGCAGGAATATTGTTCCGCAGCTCACCCAGAGTCCGTGGACGATTGGTATACACCATCAATTTAAGATGGTCCCATAAGAAAAAGTCGTAGGGGGCTAAATCTGGGAAGCAAGTTGGCCGCTGAGAGATGAGACGGTCGGGAAGTGTTCGCCCAAGAGTATCATTGACGTTCATGCAGTGTGAGCCGTGGCGCCGTCTTGTGGGAACCAGGCATCCCCCCATATCGATTTCTTCTAGTTCGGGAAGAAAAAACTCTTCTATCACTTGGATATAGCGCTCAGAACTGACCGTATGCTTTTTTATTCAAGCATACAGACAAATCAAAATGTCCCTCGCTGCTGAAGAACACATGGGCAACATGAGGCAGGTTTTCCGTCATGGCTTCATATGCATTTTTTGTGAAACAGTTCTGTGGGTTAAGTGTATACACCATTGCCAGTTTGAATGGATGAAATTTCAAGTCTTCATGAAGAATTCATCTCACTGTGAGAGCAGTAATTTCAAGAGCAACTGCGTGATTGCGAGCAAATCGCAAGGGGGAATTAAAAATCGCGTCTTACTGTCTTGACGTTTTCTGGTGTCCTGGCGGATCTTGAATGTCCTGGCTTCTTTTTTTTTTTTTGCACGCTATCAGTAACCATAATCGTGTCCATCCACATAACATTCGAGTTCCTATCAGAAACACGACCTTGAGGCGTGATATAAAATTTTTCCCTGAATACATGCTGTTTTGCGATGACCGAACGGCCATTGGAAAAGTAAGTTGCTACGGCGAACGCACGCTCCTCTCTAGGTCCTGCCATTTCTAATCTTCTCAATCCCGCCCAAGAATGACTAACGCCGACTGTGTGCCGCGCGTTTGATATCAGGAAGTTCCCGAGCCGTAATCTGAATGTATGTATATTTCACATCTCCTCCTAAACCACTGAACCGATTTCAACCACACTTGACACACATATCACTTGCTGTCTGAAAAGAACTACTGTGCGAGTAAGAACCACCTATCCTTTCAGAGGGTTGGGGATGAAAACAAACGTAGCTCAGGATGCGCAATTAGCCAGACTATATTCATGCAGGATTTGAGAATAAGAGCTCATAGTGACTTGCAACAGACTTTGCATATAATTTCAAACTTTTACGAGACTTTTTTTCGTTCACACCCTTACATGATTACTAAAGGAAAAAGAAAATTTGTCGCTTACTACATTTTCGCTGTTCAAGCAGTAAAACCGTCACACCAGGCATGAGCTTTTAATTTATTATTGCTTTTCAGCTAACTCTATTCACAATAGATTTTTCATGCAGTATTCACATATATCACTGAATGTACCTGCAAACATTTATCATTGTACGCTACATTTTCAGAAGATACGACGTCATAAACACCGAGATGCGTGAAAAACTGTCGCATCATCTGTGACATTTTAATTTAGCACTTCTTTACTACTAACTCTATTCGCAACACATATATCACTGGGTGTATCTGCAAAATTATATCATTCTACGGTACATAGTTCAGGAGATAGGACGTCATAGACAATGAGCTGCGTGAAAATGACACTGCAGCGAGAAATCTAGAGATACAGGTGAAGTGTGTGTACAAATATGTGTTGAATGTATGTGACATATGGTTAATGCAATTCCCAATTACGGCCCATATCGCCAGCAGAATTATTCACAACTAGCTGAGTACCTGGCGTTGCTCGGGAATTCATTTATTCCAGTTTTCTATTAGTCCATTTCCTCTTCCCACCCTTCTCTGTCCACCACCTCTTTCCCGCTCTCTGTCTGTCAGTTGCCAGCTGGTAGTGAACACAAATCCCTGCGGTCGGTGCAACATAGTTGTGTTTACTTTTGTACATAATACTTTTACATTTGACATGTCGATGTGTAGTGATATTCACGGTAGTGGGAAGTGTACATGCAATGCGAAGCCACTTGCAACGCTGGCCGGCCGCTGTGGCCGAGCGGTTCTAGGCGCGTCAGTCCGGAACCGCGCTGCTGCTACGGTTGCAGGTTCGGATCCTGCCTCGGGCATGGATGTGTGTGATGTCCTTAGATTAGTTAGGTGTAAGTAGTTCTAAGTCTAGGGGACTGATGACTTCAGATGTTAAGTCCCATAGTGCTTAGAGCCATTTGAACCATTTTTTGCAACGCTGATGGACGATATGTTGTAAAAATTTTAAAGCATTAGATCAGATGATGATAGCATAGCTCTGTCGAAACCGGTCGTTGAATAAAATGCTTTTTTAGCGATCTTGGCTTGTGAAGATTTTTTCCATTGCCAGACAGTTTAAAGTCTGTTAATTTCTTTGTGTTAGTGGGCCAATAATATATTTGCATCACGAATGGGTACCATCAAGTTCAATATGTATATACCATCTACTAACAGTAGCTTGTCGTACGTTGTGCTAGTAAATCAATGAGTGAAAGATTAAGAAATCAAGTCTCCTATATTACAGGGTTACCTCTCTATCGTTTCCGTAGTTGCATGATTTCAATAGCTGCATTGCCTGTTGCATACCAGAAATGTTTCACCTACCAAAATTAGCTATCATCAGTTACCAAGTAATTCAAATAGTAACTGAGAGGATTGCCCCATCATCTTAAAGTATAAGAGAGGAACAGGTGGCTTGCAGTTAATAATTACAGCAACACTCACACAGTCGTCAATCGAGGCTAGGAGAGTAGGTATGCTACAAAACGACGAATACGTAGGGCTGTGTTTTGTCCTTCATAGTTAGTTTTGCAACACACGTCCCTGTCAGCTGGACATATTTCTCACTGCTAACCTTCAGTACAATCGCTTTTGTATCACGGAACACAGTGTTATTCAGTTGGCGATGATAAGCATTCGACATTACAAAAAATGAAGCCCGGAGTTGACTGTGACCCAGACAGGTTTGCCGTCAATGATGACGTCGATCAGATTTCCCGACATAATGGTAACTGTCGTCCATGGAGGATTTTCATGTTTTGAGGTTTCTCCTCTATAAATGGTTGCCTCGCTTAGTTTTCCTGAATTCGGTTGCTAGACGAACCGCTGGTACCTCTGTATGGCGACGGGCAACAGCTATGTCGTGTTAGGGAGCGACATCGTCCAGGTTAAGGCTTTATTCCACAAGTCGAGTATGATCGTTTGCAGTGGGCTGCCGTAAATAGGAGTGTTGTGATGGTTGCCGGCCGCGGTGGTCTCGCGGTTCTAGGCGCGCAGTCCGGAACCGTGCGACTGCTACGGTCGCAGGTTCGAATCCTGCCTCGGGCATGGATGTGTGTGGTGTCCTCAGGTTAGTTAGGTTTAAGTAGGTCTAAGTTCTAGGGGACTGATGACCACAGCTGTTAAGTCCCATAGTGCTCAGAGCCATTTGAACCATTTGTTGTGATGGTTAACGTATTGTGGCGCAATAGTCGCCGAACACTCTTCTTTTTCTGCTGTAGCGTGCAACGTGGTCAGGTTGTTCATAGTGGACGCATACCTGTGTGTTGTCCTGCAGATATCTGTGGAGAACAGACGTTATATTTGGCGGTGGAATTGGTTGTACCTACGTTGGTCGGATGCTGAGTTGTCTTATCCAACATTCTCTATTACCTCCTGACTTATGGGTTCGACATTCATGGCTGCTATCGCTTGTGTACTCGGTCTGACATTATCGGTCGCTCTAAACTGCTGTATCTCTTCTCTTTCTGCCGCGCTGAGTGGCTGCGTGGTTTGAGGCGCCATGTCACGGATTGCGCGGCCCTTCCCGCCGGAGGTTCGAGTCCTCCCTGGGGAATGGGTGTGTGTGTTGTTATTAGCATAAGTTAGTGTAAGTTAGATTAAGTTGTGTGTAAGTTGTGTGTAAGTCTAGGGACCGATGACCTCAGCAGTTTGGTCCCTTAGGAATTTACACACATTTGAACATCTTCTCTCACTACATGGCATATGACAGAGGCCAAGTCATCGTGGTCTTCTACCATTGCCATAGGGACCATATCCAGGAGTCGATCATTCTTCCTTCGACCGGCTGTTTTCTGTTATATTTCCTCAATACGCTGGCACCACTTGATGAATTCCTCCGTTTTGTGACGGTCTTTACCAGAAGAGCTCGGTACATGTCTTCTGCGACTAATAACTAAACAAATAACTCACAATGGGTATCACCACAAATATCCAGGATAACGTCTACAAAATCTTTTGGCAGTTTAGGAATGGGAAGATCTGATCCACGGCCGACTGGTCGAATGGCAGGCGGACGATGGGAGAATCTTTTTCTTTTTCACTTCTTGTTCTTGTAACCTGCAACATCGACATTACAAAAGTAAGAGCCATTAGAATAGTTTTTGGCTCGCTCCGTAGTATTGGAATAGGAAATATAGAGGCATTTGTTTCTTTCTGTGACCATTTTCTGTGATTCTTTATGCAAACGAGGGGGAGTCATAAAGTTGTAATTGTTGAAGTTGTTGTTGATTGTTATTTAGTTAGTTAGGTAGTTACATGTTCCATAGATCGTTTGAACAATTTTTTTTATCGAAACAGTGTGGAACGAATCAGATTACAGGATTTGTATACATGATTAGTGTTAACATTAATGAACACGTTATTTTTTAGTCCTAGTCATAAAAGTACACTTAAAACACCATTTGTTTTCTTCAGTATAGTCTTGAATTTATCCCAGCTACTGAACTTCTCTTCATTGTTGTTGAACTACTGCTAGGCTGTGCTGCCCAAGTAAAAGTACATCATGGCATCCGACCTGTTGTATTTGGCGACTCTGTCAAATACTTTCAGTCATTTCGTCGGGTCCTGGCCAGCGTCTACGGAAAACACTTGCGGATGCCTTCATGTATAGCAGACTCACAGCTTCTGGGAATCCGTTAGTGTCCTGAAAATACGGACCTTAGGAACGATTTACTGTTTGTTTTCTGGTTCCTGCGCAAAAAGCGGCGGCTTTTACGTTTCCTCATGGAGCCACGGTGATGTAGACACTTCGAAGTAGCTGGCGTCTTCACCAAACGTCAGGTCGTAACCACAGTTGAGTCCAAATCTGAAAGCAGGTAATCAACACCGAAAGCAGTTTCTTAACTTACACCAGAGAGCAGATAGAACAGCATTGCCTCCTGGACGGAGAGTACTGCTATTTATGCAAACCTCGAATATAACAGAATATGCAAACAGTATAAAAATAAGAAATTTCGAGAACCTTCTAGAAATGATAAATACTAAATAACAAACATTTACGGGCGATCTGCTGTGAACTGAAGACCTGCTGCACGAGAATCAGAGGCTGACCCACCTGCTGACAACATGGAGATTGACGTCTGTTAGAGGGAACCACAAAGCACCATAATCAATACCCCTAACGATACAGTGATCCAAACTCGATGCAAAGACAAAGTGAAAGATGAAGAGGAACCTTATAAATAAAACTAAAACAGGAAACAATAGGAATGTTAGAGTTTGATATCCTGTCAACGATGAGGTCAGTACAGAAAGAATGCAATCTCGGATTTTGGAAATGCAGGAATCATGCCTTTTTCAAAGCAGCCATTCCCTCTTTCGCCTTGTGGTCGATTCACACTGGATGTCAGGGAATAAAACGCCAAAATGTTGCACACTGCATTTCAAGCCGCAGCACTCATACAGAACGTGAATGGAACGGTGCGGAGCGCAAGATCGATGTTAAAGAATCTCAGGAAGGGAGATCTGACGTTGACTTTGGTAGGAAGAAAAATTAAATGAGCATCTGGTATTGTTGACCGGGAGGCCCAGTCCGGGAAAGTTCGCCCACCAGGTGCAAGTCTTATTGCAGCTGACACCACAATGGGCGACGTCCGCGTTGGTGACGGTGAGATGATGATGAGGGCAACACAACACCCAGTCCACGGGCGGAGATATTCTCCAATCCCGCCGGGAATCGAACCCGGATCCGCTGCATGGTAGGCAGGCACGTTACCACTCAGCTGGGGGGAGGAGAGTGACGTTGTCTGCTGAGATCGAAAGTTAACTCATTTTCCCTGCTCTCTCTCTCTCATGTTGCAATAATGAATTTGTTTGTATTGGTGTCTCCCGAATCATTACTTTATGTTTAGCTCCTGTGTTTCGTGACACTTCACGATGGAACCATGGGGACTTTTATATTTTTCCTGTGAGCGTTTCTCCACAGAAGAGGTAAAATATTTGAAAGCTAAAAAGATTTCATTTTTAAAGCACCTGGGAAAAGAAGAAACCAACACTGTGCATAAATAAATGAAATGTTGTTGTTGTTGTGGTCTTCAGTACTGAGACTGGTTTGATGCAGCTCTCCATGCTACTCTATCCTGTGCAAGCTTCTTCATCTCCCAGTACCTACTGCAACCTACATCCTTCTGAATCTGTTTCGTGTATTCATCTCTCGGTCTCCCTCTACGATTTTTACCCTCCACGCTGCCCTCCAATACTAAATTGGTGATCCCTTGATGCCTCAGAACATGTCCTACCAACCGATCCCTTCTTCTAGTCAAGTTGTGCCACAAACCTCTCTTCTCCCCAATCCTATTCAATACCTCCTCATTAGTTACATGATCTACCCACCTTATCTTCAGCATTCTTCTGTAGCACCACATTTCGAAAGCTTCTATTCTCTTCTTGCCCAAACTAGTTGTCGTCCATGTTTCACTTCCATACATGGCTACACTCCATACAAATACTTTCAGAAACGACTTCCTGACACTTAAATCTATACTCGATGTTAACAAATTTCTCTTCTTCAGAAACGATTTCCTTGCCATTGCCAGTCTACATTTTATATCCTCTCCACTTCGACCATCATCAGTTATTTTACTCCCTAAATAGCAAAACTCCTTTACTACTTTAAGTGTCTCATTTCCTAATCTAATTCCCTCAGCATCACCCGATTTAATTTGACTACATTCCATTATCCTCGTTTTGCTTTTGTTGATGTTCATCTTATATCCTCCTTTCAAGACACTGTCCATTCCGTTCAACTGCTCTTCCAAGTCCTTTGCTGTCTCTGACAGAATTACAATGTCATCGGCGAACCTCAAAGTTTTTACTTCTTCTCCATGAATTTTAATACCTACTCCGAATTTTTCTTTTCTTTCCTTTACTGCTTGCTCAATATACAGATTGAATAACATCGGGGAGAGGCTATAACCCTGTCTCACTCCTTTCCCAACCACTGCTTCCCTTTCATGCCCCTCGACTCTTATAACTGCCATCTGATTTCTGTACAAATTGTAAATAGCCTTTCGCTCCCTGTATTTTATACCTGCCACCTTCAGAATTTGAAAGAGAGTATTCCAGTTAACATTGTCAAAAGCTTTCTCTAAGTCTACAAATGCTAGAAACGTAGGTTTGACTTTTCTTAATCTTTCTTCTAAGATAAGTCGTAAGGTTAGTATTGCCTCACGTGTTCCAACATTTCTGCGGAATCCAAACTGATCTTCCCCGAGGTCCGCTTCTACCAGTTTTTCCATTCGTCTGTAAATAATTCGCGTTAGTATTTTGCAGCTGTGACTTATTAAACTGATAGTTCGGTAATTTTCACATCTGTCAACACCTGCTTTCTTTGGGATTGGAATTATTATATTCTTCTTGAAGTCTGAGGGTATTTCGCCTGTCTCATACATCTTGCTCACCAGATGGTAGAGTTTTGTCATGACTGGCTCTCCCAAGGCCATCAGTAGTTCTAATGGAATGTTGTCTACTCCCGGGGCCTTGTTTCGACTCAGGTCTTTCAGTGCTCTGTCAAACTCTTCACGCAGTATCTTATCTCCCATTTCGTCTTCATCTACATCCTCTTCCATTTCCATAATATTGTCCTCAAGTACATCGCCCTTGTATAAACCCTCTATATACTCCTTCCATCTTTCTGTCTTCCCTTCTTTGCTTAGAACTGGGTTGCCATCTGAGCTCTTGATATTCATACAAGTGGTTCTCTTCTCTCCAAAGGTCTCTTTAATTTTCCTGTAGGCAGTATCTATCTTACCCCTAGCGAGACAAGCCTCTACATCCTTACATTTGTCCTCCAGCCATCCCTGCTTAGCCATTTTGCACTTCCTGTCGATCTCATTTTTGAGACGTTTGTATTCCTTTTTGCCTGCTTCATTTACTGCATTTTTATATTTTCTCCTTTCATCAATTAAATTTAAAATTTCTTCTGTTACCCAAGGATTTCTACTAGCCATCGTCTTTTTACCTATTTGATCCTCTGCTGCCTTTACTACTTCATCCCTCAAAGCTACCCATTGTTCTTCTACTGTATTTCTTTCCCCCATTCCTGTCAATTGTTCCCTTATGCTCTCCCTGAAACACTCTACAACCTCTGGTTCTTTCAGTTTATCCAGGTCCCATCTCCTTAGATTCCCACCTTTTTGCAGTTTCTTCAGTTTCAATCTGCAGTTCATAACCAATAGATTGTGGTCAGAATCCACATCTGCCCCTGGAAATGTCTTACAGTTTAAAACCTGGTTCCTAAATCTCTGTCTTACCATTATATAAGCTATCTGATACCTTTTAGTATCTCCAGGATTCTTCCAGGTATACAACCTTCTTTTATGATTCTTGAACCAAGTGTTAGCTATGATTAAGTTATGCTCTGTGCAAAATTCTACAAGGCGGCTTCCTCTTTCATTTCTTCCCCCCAATCCATGTTCACCTACTATGTTTCCTTCTCTCCCTTTTCGTACTGACGGATTCCAGTCACCCATGACTATTAAATTTTCATCTCCCTTCACTACCTGAATAATTTCTTTTATCTCGTCATACATTTCATCTATTTCTTCATCATCTGCAGAGCTAGTTGGAATATAAACTTGTACTACTGTAGTAGGCATGGGCTTTGTGTCTATCTTGGCCACAATAATGCGTTCACTATGCTGTTTGTAGTAGCTAACCCGCACTCCTATTTTTTTTATTCATTATTAAACCTACTCCTGCATTACCCCTATTTGATTTTGTATTTATAACCCTGTAATCACCTGACCAAAAGTCTTGTTCCTCCTGCCACCGAACTTCACTAATTCCCACTATATCTAGCTTTAACTTATCCATTTCCCTTTTTAAATTTTCTAACCTACCTGCCCGATTAAGGGATCTGACATTCCACGCTCCGATCCGTAGAACGCCAGTTTTCTTTCTCCTGATAACGGCGTCCTCTTGAGCAGTCCCCGCCCGGAGATCCGAATGTGGGACTATTTTACCTCTGGAATATTTTACCCATAGGACGCCATCATCATTTAATCATACAGTAAAGCTGCATGCCCTCGGGAAAAATTACGGCTGTAGTTTCCCCATGCTTTCAGCCGTATAAATGAAATAGTGTTCATTAATTGTTAACTGATCTGCGAAGCTGCTTAGCTTTGAAGGAATTACCTCAAAGGGAGCAACCATACCGTTCTTCCACAAGCAGTTACGGTCCGAATGGAAAGTGTACACCGTGAAGCACGACTATTCAGGTTGTTACACATTTCCCAATACAGGCTTCTAGGAGAGAAATCTCCCGCCTCATGGTGCGGGATGCAACGGTAGAGCCGCACAACGCATGTATCGAGAACATTTTCCGGTTCGCCTCAGTCTATCACACATCATTTTCGTCCAACTACAACAATGAGTGCCAGAAACTGGTACGTTCACAGCTGGGAGGGTTGGATGAGGTGCTCCGCGAATGGGCATCAGACTTTGTGACTATGTGTACGAAAGCACGCGTCACAAATACACGTTGTCGAACGAACAGCAGGATCAGCACGGAGAGCAGCTGCTATAGAGCGTTCGTGACATAGCTCATGGACTCCGCTGTGTGAGAGTACCATGAAGCGAGAGATTTGAAAAAGATCCACTCTTCTCACTTATTTTACATACAAACAGTACATTTGCGGTCATGGGTTTCTTATCAAAACTTTATATAATAAGTTTAGTCTACAACCCCTAGAAGCCTCTAACATGAATTTTGAAACATTCTTATAGGCATATGCATGTATCACCAAATTATTAGCGGATCTGCAAGGAAGTATTGTTCTGTGAACTGCATACAAATCAGGTGGACCGCTGTTCTTGTTCAGATTCTTTTGTGTATAGTAAAACACCCTAATTATTCAAACAGTAGCATTTATACTTACATTCTAATCAGGGTGTTGAGATGTATGGCATTCAGGAGACAGAGCAGGCATGAGGTAATACAGAAACAGATGTAACTATTTGTTTCAGAGGCAATAACTATGTCATTTTTAGTGATCTACAGTTGCAATTCAATGCTGTAATGCATTTATTGCAATTAACTTGACCTCAGAAGCAATTGTATGAATTCATGTTGATCATAGACATATAGAAATATTTAGCTAGGTTTCATTCTTCAACTTGTGAAATACTTGAGAAGGGCAGAGCAGAACAAGTGTACAATGCTTAAATGTGTCGAACTAGTGAAAACTGTAGTTGCAAAGACTCGAACACGTGTCATATGAGTGGAACGTAATATGTGTGTACTACAGCACGATGAAATCTAGTACGAACATCATTAGAAATTGCGGAATAGCTGGAATATTCAGCGATGGAAAAAACTTCATTATATAAACTTTCCGTGTGTTGTCACATTCTGAATACAGGTGAAAATGTCTGCAGAAAAATATCTTTTTTGAAATGCCTTCTTATTACAAGAGAGATTTTGATCCATGAAATTTTATTGAACACTACCTGACTAAATTTTTTAAGAATAAATTCGCATGGGAAAGGCTCACTGCACACAACGTGTTGATCTATGCGCATGAATGAACATTTAAATGAAATCCAGTGATCCAGTTTCCTATTAGCAAGTTCATAATCTGACTTCGAAAATGTGTCAATACCCCATCATATAGACAAAGGCATGAACAATGAGTTTACGTGGCTCGGATTTTTATCATAACAATTTCTCCACACTAAGTTGAGATTATAAATTACTAGAACAAACGCTTAATAGAGACCGAAATATCGTCCGCTGTTACGAATATCTCGACGTAACTTACCTTCAGAAACCTGAAAAATCGTGGAGAGGAGTTAGAAACTAACCGTGTTGCCGAACAAGTGAGAGCAGCACGTTTGCCGAAGGCAAATGATCGTAACAGAATCACTACTGCGGCTTAATTACGAAGTGCGCAAACGCATGGTAAGTTACTCAGAATCGTTATGTGTCAGTTATCTGTTTAACAGTGGCAAGGGAATGTAAACAAATTCAGAGAGATCGTATTCAAATTAATAATTATTTCAATTGAAAACAAGTCCTAGTACAAGGAAGGGCACAGTTTCTCATGCATGAACCACATGGCATTCTTTGCCAGCACATAATAAAGGATCTATGCACAAGTTGTTCAAGAGTCCTACGAAAACACCAAGTATAGTTAAATGATTAAGAATGTAGTTTACTTCGCTCGCCTACAATTGGGATGTACTATTGAGAAACCGATTTGCGACCTATGTGAATCGAAACTGAGTATCTCAAAATAAAAGCATATTAAATCCTACCATTCGTAATGGTTTGCTGCCCTGAATTAATACACTAAGCTGCGCAGCGCTAGGAAGGAAGGAAGACTAGGGTTTAACGTCCCGTCGACATCGAGGTCATTAGAGACGGAGAACGAACTCAGAATGTTTCAAGGATGGGGAAGGAAATCGGCCATGCCCTTTCACAGGAACCATCCCGTAATTTGCCTGGAGAGATTTAGGGAAATAACGGAAAACCTAATTCCAGATGGCCGGACGCGGGGTTGAACCGTCTTCCTCCCAAATGCGAGTCCAGTATTGTAACTACTGCGCCACCTTGCTCGGTGTTCAGCGCTAGGATTTACCTCACTGTGACTGATACCTCGTAACCAGGACATGCAGAAAGCGATCTCATCTATCTTCACCAATAACCACACATCCAACGACCAACCACGAACTTCTGCCTTTCCCCCATTCGAACCTTGTCCGTACGTTACCTGCACCAGGCCACACTGAGCTCCCATTGGTCGAGACTGCTCGCCAACGAATATCATCCAGACTGCCCTGCACGACTTCCCAAAGACTTTCCTCGCACGAGACATCATTACTGGGCACTGAATATATTAGCAATGTGCTCGCAACTTGTAGAACGCGGAAAATAGTAAACGCTGCAAGTTGACATTTATGACAAGCAACTTTCAACTTCTTTGCCAAAATATGAATTTCCTACCTTTTCTACGTAGAACAAATGCCCTGTTTACTCCATCTTGGATTTCAGCTAAACACAAGACAGCTACATTTTTCCCAACTGAACTTTGGCAACATTGCTTGGTTGTTAAAGAGAGAATGGTAAATCTAACGACAATGCAAACTGAATGCAGATACTGAAATGGTCCGTCGTTTTCTGAAGTACGTCTTGCGAAATGATCCATTCCACAACACATTGGGCGCCTATCCCATAAATTCTACTGATGGTCTCTCATACAACTGCACTAATAATGGAACAATTTAAGATGTTCAGAAAGTTTCCTTAATAATTCTATTACAGTTCGTCTTCGCTATCCGAATGATTATGAGATTCTCTGCAGTTGTCAAACCTATGTAGAGCCGCTGCCTAATCCCTAAGGCGGGAGAAGTCAACACTTGCAATGGAAGTGCTAGTACAATCCTGTTGGAACAGTCCTAGTCTTTTTAACCGCAGCACTATCGTCAAAGAATAATGTTCAAATGATTAAACTTGCAAGATGCCGGTCGTGAGCATCGACATAACTTGCCGATTTAATGTCTCAAGCCAGCTGGACTTTCCGGTGGTCAGAACTCTCCCCATATATTTAGATACATAATTTACAGTTCGTGCAACGGACTAAAAGGAAATAATCTTCGCAAGTGAATAGAAGATGATGGCATTGCAAAATCATTAAATAATAGAAGCAGGGATCGTTTAACTGCAGAATTAATAAAAAAAAAGTCCGGTCATTGCCCAATTTGTTTACTCTAATAAACATAGATATAGAAAACTGAAGATAACGAAAGTTTATATACAAATAAAAAAACTACCATTATGTATGGGGATCATACATTAGGCACTTGAGTGTGGGCCGCAAGGTGCGGGAGAAACGAAACGAAAATTATTGTCTCCAGGGATCGTGCTCGAAATTACAACCATGATACTGTAGAAATAGTTACAGTGAACATGCTTTGAGAGAGAGAGGGAGGGGTAAGTACTAGGCATGCAAAGGAATTAATCATACGCACTTGGTACTGCAATGAGAAAACACATGGAAGCATGTGCACGAAGGTTAATTAAGATAAAACTCACTTGTGAAGCGACGAAAGTAAAGAAAGCATTAATGCGGTAACAAACGAATAAAAGGTCGCCGCGAGGACCATAAAATGAACCGTTGCTTGATCGGAACTAGATCCTCTCCGTTTTCAGTTCAAGCTAACCACCGGAGCTAAGCAGCACTTACCGAACCAACCTACCACATCAGAGTGACCAAAAACTTTGTTCCTTTCTCCTCCTGGCGTACCCGTGGAAAAAAAAGAAACACGCCTAGACTTGTGTCAATTAATCAAGGCACGTGGCCTGTTGTCAGTGACACGAGACGAGATCGCTATTGCAATTCTCGCTGCTAAGAGAAAAATTCAAAATAACCATCCAAATGTCTCCATGAGAGAAAAGAGCAGTCTTACTGATAACGGACAGGCGAGGCGTCGAACTGTTGGCAAGTCCTTTGGTCCAGAAAATTTTTAAAGTAAATAATAAGTCGCCCCCACGAAGAAAAGAACACACCTTGAACACGTAACGGCCAAGCAAGGAGTGGGACCGTCGCCACGTGAAAGGTAACTACCCTCAGGAGTTCCTCACGCCAGAAAAATTTGAAACGTGACCGGATAGGTGCCCTACTGCCCTCACACAAGACGGGATCCCGCCTGCAGGCAATGGCCAGGCTAGGCACTGAGGGGCGACTGCACTCAGAAGTTCCTCTCGCCAGAAAATTTGGCTACATGGCAGAACTTATTACTTTAGTAAAAATAAAAAATTGCTCACAGATTACCTCTGCAAGGAATGCATTTAATTACCAGAGGAAGGCAGAATATGAAAGGTGCTAACTACTTGTTCTTTGCAATTATTTCTGTTACTCTTTGGAGTTACTCATTCTTTTCATTAGAGTGGTGGTAATTAGCACCTCATGAAACATTTTAGCCAGACAACTGGCGAACGCATTTCAAACGATCATTCAATTTGGAACAGGTGTCCGTCGTCATCATCACCACCACCACCACCACCATCATCATCATCATCATCATCATCATCATCATCATCATCATAATCATCACTGTGATGTGTGATATAATGAACTTAAGCTTGATAAATTTTCAACAGTCCCTGAAACAACTGCTTTGTCAGTTCCTGAAAACTTATCATTGCAGGCTGGTAAGAAAATAAACGTCTTTTCATTGCATTCCAGACATGCTCTATTGGTGACAGGGCAGTTAGGGATCAGCACATTCCACAATATGATTATGTTGAAGCTACAGTGTGGGGTCTTGCATTATCCTTCTGGCGAATGCAATTTGGAACACTGCTCATGAAGTGAGTGATAATAGCCTTTAACATTTTTGCCACGAACTGGCGAGCAATAAGCTTCCTTCAACAATTACTAAATCAAGTCGTGTTGTCATATATACCATAGCTCCCCACTATATGAGTCCAGGAGATGGAGAAGGATGGATCTCATCTATTGACTCGTTGACGTCGATCTGAGCGCCACAAACAGAAGCGGGAATCATCACTGAACACCACAGAAACCCACCCAACGTCCCAGCTGTCTCTGTCTTTACACGACAGTAGTCTCGGCTGTAGTGTAATACGGTGTCAGTGGCAAACGATGCATGGCAACTTCAACTCTCATCCCAGTTTTCAGTAATCTATTTCGATGGTTCGTGGTGACACTGCCTGGAGCCTCTGTCCTTATTTCTGTTGTTGTGACCCGTCTATTAGTCAGAGCCACTCAAACAACCCTACAATCTTCTCCTGATGAAGTCTTTCTCGAAAGAACCTTCTTGCCACACCGTTGTCCTAAGCCCATCTCCAACCACACAGCCAAACGCACCCGAAATCTGTCGGTATGATGCCCTCATGTCAATTATTCGACCTTTCCAGAATCAGAAAAATGAAGATAAGTCGTACGTGCATCCTTCTGGGAACGCTGTGTGGCTGTCTGTTACTGAAACGTACAAGTAAACGATTGACACACCTAACATACACCATGTACTCACCCCACTTTTCATCTGTACGAACGAAGATTTTTATGCTGGAAATAAATTCGCTTGCAGATGAAATTTTAATCAGTACATTCCACAGGCACACAAATACTGGATTATCAGGTTGGTAACGCGCGGTCAAGTTGTTAATGGTGTAATATGTGGCGCAGTCAAGTGAAAACCGAACACCCACCACAATGGGACCATGGAACGGTTTCATTCAAAAGTAAGCACCTCACACCTTAAGAGATTTATCCCACAGGGAGCCAAGACAATTCCTCTTTCGTAGAACGCGGTCGGCCGCTGACGGGTCTACAACCGCACCCACTCTTCAACTTTCTCGTCCGACTGAAACCAATGTCCCTGCACTTCTTTCTATGGGTCGCCAAAGATGTGAAAAGCACATGGTGAAAGATCCAGGTTGTATGGAGGACGTTGCATTCTTTCCCAACCAAAATACTGAAACTTAGCCTTCGTCCAGTTGGCTGTGCGGGGGTGGGCGTTATCGTGCAACAGGATCATTCCATCCGACAGCACAAGGGCAAACAGAAAAGCCAGCAGTGGAAGCACCCCGCATCTCCCCTCCAAAGAAATCCAAAGCTGTTCATAAAAGTTCTTGGAAGGTCACGGTGACCTGCTTCAGCTGTGAGGGCCCTCTGCTCATCACTTTCCTAAGTCGTGAAACCACTGTCAATGTGGACGCCCTACGACGTGCCATAAATTCTAAAAGCCCAGGAATGCTGTCGAACGGAATCATCCTATTGCACGACAATGTCCGCCCCCATACTGCCAATTGGACAAAGGCTACGCTTCAGCAATTTGGTTAGACAACACCAAAACATCCTGCTTACAGCCCTGATCTTTCACTGTGTGATTTTCACGTCTTTGGTGACCTGAAGAAAGACATGTGTGGACAACGGTTTCAGCTGGACGAGGTAGTGCAGGAGTTGATGTGATTGTGGCCGGCCGCGTTCTACGAAAAAGGGAACTGATCGTCTCATCTCCCGGTGGGAGAAATTTCTTGGCGCATGCGGTGATTACTTTTGAATATAACCGTTTCAATGTCTCTTTGTGACGGGTGTTCGGTTTTCACTTGACTGCACCTTATACTCCCAGTTTCCATTACTGTATGGCTTGTGAGATGGAAGAGGTGGCTGACAGTACTGTAGCTAGCCCACGATCTCTTGCAGTTCACCATCATCTTCAGGGGGTAGTCCTCTTTGAAAATTTCAAAAAATAGATTTTTTTGGCGTAAAATTCTCTCTTGGATGTCTATTTATAGTAGTGTTCATCCCAAGTTCGCCAGAAACTCTGTTGTCGAGTTGCAACGCGATTTCACACTGGGAAAAAACAGTCTATATCGAGGCCACTGTGGCAGCACATATTTCAGCGACTAATCTAACAGACATTATGGAAATTACGAAAGCTCTCGAACTTGAGATCGGACCAACCTGTTACAATAACTGCGCAAAAGCGTACGAAAAGCGCACTGAGTGGGCAGTGCAGTGGATGACAGATGCTGGCAAAGAGGCCCACTGGACCAGCATGGCCATGAAGATAATGGACGAGGACCTCCTTTTTGATCTGGATGGATTGCTGTATGATTTAGTGACCGCTGACTAGAGATATGTAACTACAAAAAAATATAACCCTAAACTGTAAACGAGTTTTTTTGAAACAGCATTTTCCGAATTGGCAAGAAACATAACTTGAGAACTGTACAAACAGTTTTGGTCGGTATTTGATGTCGGCATTCTAAATCGAGTTCTCTATCAGCGTACGTAGCCGTTTTGTGACATATGTAAAAGTTATGTAAATTTAAGAAGGTGGGAGGAAAAAGAAAAGGAACTAATGACATCAGCTGCATCGGGCCTTCTTGCGAAATCATCGTTGACGATTGAAAATGCCTGTTGGACGCAACTGCGCCACTCATACACAGTGCTCAGCGCCCATGCGCGGACTGCATCGTCATGCTTCCTGACCGACTCACATTCCCACCCAGTGCCACCAATCAGCATTCCCCGCCCATGTCCTCCATACTCGCTAATTTTAGATTCCTACTGGAGGGCTAACGTAAATGGGCATCCGCACTTAGGGTTGTGGTTCCACTGCCCATCGAGGCAAATCAGTTATAGGAATACATGGTGTCTGTTCTTTAGGACATGTCCGAAAGAACAGACTCCACACATTCCCACAATACGCAAAAGTCTATTTTTGGTGCACTCTTTTGTCTCTATGTTTTGGGCGAAGAGAAAGACATTTCTTTTAGCACGGCACCATTTTGTTAGAATGATGACAAACTGAAAGTCTCAGCTGCCGACAGGTGTTGTTGGTATACCTCGATGTGGACAGCTGAAAATGTGTGCCCCGACCGGGAATCGAACTCGGGATCTCCTGCTTCCATGGAAGACGCTCTATCCATCTGAGTCACCAAGGACACAGATGAATAGCGCGACTGCAGGGACTTATCCCTTGCACGCTTCCCGTGAGACTCACATTCCCAACTGTCCACAATTCTACAGGGTTATGACAAATTATTGAAGCGATTTCACAGCTCTACAATAACTTTATTATTTGAGATATTTTCACAATGCTTTGCACACACATACAAAAACTCAAAAAGTTTTTTTAGGCATTTACAAATGTTCGATATGTGCCCCTTTAGTGATTCGGCAGACATCAAGCCGATAATCTAGTTCCTCCCACACTCGGCGCAGCATGTCCCCATCATTGAGTTCGAAAGGATCGTTGATGCGAGCTCGCAGTTCTGGCACGTTTCTTGGTAGAGGAGGTTTAAACACTGGATCTTTCACATAACCCCACAGAAAGAAATCGCATGGGGTTAAGTCGGGAGAGCGTGGAGGCCATGACATGAATTGCTGATCATGATCTCCACCACGACCGGTCCATCGGTTTTCCAATCTCCTGTTTAAGAAATGCCGAACATCATGATGGAAGTGCGGTGGAGCACCATCCTGTTGAAAGATGAAGACGGCGCTGTCGGTCTCCAGTTGTGGCATGAGTCAATTTTCCAGCATGTCCAGATACACGTGTCTTGTAACGTTTTTTTTCGCAGAAGAAAAAGGGACCGTAAACTTTAAACCGTGAGATTGCACAAAACACGTTAACTTTTGCTGAATTGCGAATTTGTTGCACGAATGCGTGAGGATTCTCTACCGCCCAGATTCGCACATTGTGTCTGTTCACTTCACCATTAAGAAAAAATGTTGCTTCATCACTGAAAACAAGTTTCGCACTGAAAGCATCCTCTTCCATGAGCTGTTGCAACCGCGCCGAAAATTCAAAGCGTTTGACTTTGTCATCGGGTGTCAGGGCTTGTAGCAATTGTAAACGGTAAGGCTTCTGCTTTAGCCTTTTCCGTAAGATTTTCCAAACCGTCGGCTGTGGTACGTTTAGCTTCGTCGACTTCCGCGGGCTACGCGTGAAACTTGCCCGCACGCATTCAACCGTTTCTTCGCTCACTGCAGGCCGACCCGTTGATTTCCCCGTACAGAGGCATCCAGAAGCTTTAAACTGCGCATACCATCGCCGAATGGAGTTAGCAGTTGGTGGATCTTTGTTAAACTTTGTCCTGAAGTGTCGTTGCACTGTTATGACTGACTGATGTGAGTGCATTTCAAGCACGACATACGCTTTATCGGCTCCTGTCGCCATTTTGTCTCACTGCGCTCTCGAGCGCTCTGGCGGCAGAAACCTGAAGTGCGGCTTCAGCCGAACAAAACTTTGTGAGTTTTTCTACGTATCTGTAGTGTGTCGTGACCATATGTCAATGAATGGAGCTACAGTGAATTTATAAAATCGCTTCAATCATTTGTAATAGCCCTGTACATATGTAGTGTACCTTACAGACATTTGCCCATCCACTCGTTACTCACGCATGCTTTGGCGATTCCCGTAAGCGTTTGGGCAACCTGTGTGCATTCGCACAGACGAAGGTCAATGGCTGGGTAGCCTTTAACTATATATATGAAGACAGTAGCTGTTCTCGAAAGAATAGACACTGTTGATGACCGTGAAGCTGTTCCCTGGAATAAATGATGACTAACTGAAGCCCTCAGCTGCCGACAGGTGTTGTTGATATACCTTGATGTGGACAGCTGAAAATGTGTGCCGCGACCGGGAATCGCCAAAGCGTGGGCGAGTAATGAGTGGATGGGCAAATGTCTATAAGGTACATTACATATGTAGAATTGTGGACAGTTGGGAACGTGGGTCTCACGGGAAGCGTGCAAGGGATAAGTCCCTGCAGTCGCGCTATTCATCTGTGTCCTCAGTGGCTCAGATGGATAGAGCGTCTGCAGTGTAAGCAGGAGATCCCGGGTTCGGTTCCCAGTCGGGGCACACATTTTCAGCTGTCCACATCGAGGTATATCAACAACACCTGTTGGCAGCTGAGGGTTTCAGTTAGTCATCATTTATTCCAGGGAAAAGCTGCACAGTCATCGACAGTGTCTATTCTTTCGAGAACAGTTACTGTTTTGATATAACTTTGTTGGAACTTAATATTTTTCAATTGACCTATATGTGCTGATAGAAAATATATTGAAAATGACTTACTGAAAATTATTTTGTTACACATCGAAGAGAAATTCCTGCTGAAAACCAATGCTCCGTCTGCAAAGTGTCCTCCCAACTGATGCATTGGTTACAGTGGACACAAAAATGATCTCTTAAAGACAAATGAGTAAGGAATGAAACTATGTCATCAGATTTAGCATTACTTTCAATTTTAGGTGAAAAACAATCAGGAAAATTACCTATTTTCATGTCTTCAAAGAGGATTATCCACTTAAGTCAAGGTATACGCTTCCAGTAGTACTGTATTAGGATATGAACCAGTGTAATTAATAATTTCGCCAGTATAATTGCTAAAAGCGATATGTGCAGTAATGTTTATTTACCCTGAAGCATTGAGCCTATTTTAGGATCCTGTGCCTGGTCCTTAAGTAAACCGAATTTGCCTGCTAAAGACTTACTGGAGTACCCAGTAAGTATTCAACAGTTTCCATTACTGTTATTTGCAAACTAAAATTTAAATTCAATACAGTCTTAAAATTCATTCTGTGTCATATGGCATATTTTTATCTTCAGTTGCGGTGTGTTGTTATAGTAACTTATTTTTTGAAAAAAGATCGGTTCTCTCCTGCTTTACGTTGCTGGAAAAACGGCATTGTAACTTGACACTCCGTTCCTAAGTGATAAACGTCAGTGTTGAAATCTGTGTAGACAAGGTTTATGACAAAAGTATGCTTGGTTCTTAGAAATCGTGACGCATTTATTGATGTATACTTTTACGTAAAATAACGTTTTTCAAGCTACCATAATAAAACTTCTGTTGATTAGGTTTAGTTTCTTTTCACTTGAAAGTCATAGGTTCACAAGAGATCAAAATTAATAGGAAGCCTGAGTTCCTGTAAAGTATATTGAAATAGTGTACAATAACCTTGAAATTAAAGCAGTATGCACGTAACAGACTGTAGTTCAGTTCCCGATCCCTGTACTAGAGGCTGTAACGTACACAAATGAATCCTACCAAGGGATACCGTCTGATGTTATAATATAAGGGGCGACCAAAAAGTGTCCGCTTGAGGGCATTGCTGCAGCGTATATGCATCACAGCACGACTCCGATGCTGGTATATCGGTTGCCTCTTCCATGGGTCGTCAGGCACATTTTATCTGGTGTTTCAGCATATATTTGCAGTGTGTAACTAGGGTCAGCCGAAAGATATCCTGCTCATCACGTCTTCCACACGACGCCGACGCCCAGCATCGATGGAAAGCGTCCTTTGTTTCCCTTTATGAGCTAAATGATTTTTGAAGTGGATTTTTACGTGCCCACTCAATTGGTTTCAAATCGGTCTAGTGTGTCACTCTTCTTATCGACATGTATTAACAGGAAGAGTAAAACATGAAGAATAATCAGTACTCCAGCAGCGACTGAGCAGCAGTAGCATCTAGAGTACCGGTTATTCTTCGTGTTTTACTCTCCTTGTTAACACACGTCGATAAAAGACATATCGCAAGAGACTAATTTATGACCGGCCCGTCGAATGGGCATCTAAAATTCCACTTTAAAAATTAAACCGACCGTTTCCGTTGACGCCGAGAGTCGTATGAAAGACGCTATGAGCAGGATTTTCTTGAGCTGATTTCAGCAACATGTTGCAAAAATAAAATTGCAAATATCTGCCGAAACACCAGAGAAAATGCGCCTGACGTCTTTTAGGAGGGACACCATGCATAAGTACCGACATGTAGCATTAGTGTGGCATTCGTGTCTTTCTGAAGTGCATGCGGTAAATGTGGAAATGTAAACTATGGTGACATTATTACCAAATGTATCCAAACTGGACCAACTGCTGTTATTCTTTTTTCTTTGTTGCTGAAGGATGAACGCTGGTAGACATCCATCGGAGAATGAAGAATATCTATGGGGCAGCGTGTCTGTCGAAGACCACCATCGTGGAATGGTGCGCCAATTTCCGTGCTTGTTGCGATTCGATACAAGACGCTGGTCGATCTAGGAAGATGGACATCAGGCACTGCAACGCTCCAGCACCCGCCCTATAGTGCTGATTTCTCCCATGAAATTATCACGTTTTCGGGCCTTTAAAATAAGCCTTGGAGGGTCGACGATTCCTGTCGGACGAGGACGTGTGGCAGGCAGTTTCGGACATTTTCACGCAACAGGACATGTTGTTTTACCAAACGGGTATTGTCAACCTGATGTGTCTGTAGGATGATTGCCTCACTGCTCACGGCGATTTTTCCTAATTGACATACCGATTCTGTATTGTACGATCTTCGAATGGAAACTTTTTGATCGCCCCTTATGTAATGAACTTTGCTTGGTTGTATCTGTAACGACCACGGCTTCGTGAATGGTAGGGAATAGGTGTTAAATATTATACCTTAACTGCCAGTTTGATTAGCCATTCGTAAACGGTTACCTTTCCTCAGCTATGGAATACTTCTGGAATTCTGCTGCACTTATTTTCGGAAAAACAATGAACTCCCAGTGACTTACCTTGAAGAGAATAGCATTACAACGTCGTAATACCCGTTTGGTAAAACAACATGTCCTGTTGCGTGAGTGAAGTTTACCCAGAAAAACGCTGAAATCTGCACAGTGTCCATGAAATGATACAGTGTATCTTATTGTTACCTATTACTGAAAAGGCAGTTCTAGGTTTTATAATCACGAAATTCACGATGGAATTTTAATTAAAGTATATAAATCACCAGGGAAACGAATTCTCTTTTGCAAAAGCGCTACCGTCACTGTAGGCATATTTTATTTTCTTCTTCTCTCGATGCCAGTACTCACAATCGCTTGCCATCGTCTACACAGCCTTAAGTTCTCATCGCCCATGGTGGCGCAATGGCAAGACACTGGTCTCTTTTACGGTAGGACAGCGATTCCAATCCCATTCTGGATATCCAGATTTAGGCTCTCTGTGATTTCTCTATGGCACTTAAGGTGAATGCCAGGATGGTTCCCTTGAAAGGGCACAGTCAATTTATTTCCCCACACTTTCCCAGTGTGAGCTTACACTCTGTCTGTAATGATGTCAGTAGCAGGGCAAACTTCCCTCCTCCACACCCATCTACCCATCTGGAAATTGGCAGGAAAATAAATATGTTTGAGGTGGGCTTCTGGATAGGATGGATGTAAGTTTTATTTTCTATGCATTGCTCGCCTCTCCCATCTGGAAAATGGTGCGAAAAGGACTCAGTCTGTGTCTGGCTACTGGCCTGGGAGGATGGACGTAATTGTTTACTGATGTAGAGGGTGTGTTGGACGAGGATGGAAACAGTCAGGATGAGCCCTATTAAAACTCGCCCGAGTTACCCAAGTGAGTTATTATTTCCAGCTACAGTTCCCCCTGTTCCTATCAGTCTGCGTCACCGGGTCCCGCAATGCTGAGGATACCACTTTGCTGTCTGCGAAACGGCTTGGCGTGGAATGGCTGCCTTAGTGACCCATGCTGCGCACTGCTGTGTGTCGGCCTTGTACGGCCACAGAGTTGTGAGGACGTCAGGATGCACTGGCTGTCGACTCAGTGGTCTCTGCCCCTGCAGACTCAGCGCCGGCCGTTGGGAGCTGCAAAGCAGCCCGTAGCGTGCTTCCTCGCCAGCGTGGCTAACATCACTGTGACAACAAGCACCCGCGATACGGCGTCCGAATCTGCAGCCCTCGTCTCAGGATGCCTCTGGCGTGTGTTTGGAGCCAACAAGACTATCCGTGGTGGTGAGCTGTGGCTGCGGGCTGCGGCCCCTGCGTTGGCTTCATAGGGTCGATCGAGCGACCTGCCGTGGACCTGAACACAAGTGCCCCATCTGCTGCTGCATGTAGCCGGTGGTGTGACATACCCCACTGTCCAGGAGAGCAGTCACACTTGAATGCCTTGTTAGTGAGCCTGCGCCTATTTATACACGGCTGTGCGCCCTTGTTTTGCTAACATGCTGCTCCAAGTCACATACTCATAACACCTAAGTAGGTCAATGGGCCCCTTCTGCCTGTAACATGCAAACCGCTGTGTTTACTCTTTTCATTGGTTCGATGGCCCTGTGGCCTCCATTCTAATTCACAACCGCTGGTAAGCATAACTTACTGTTAACAGACCTGCGCCTGGCTGTAACTTGTGTGCTCAGAAATATAACACCAAATCTAACATTCTTATCTTGAACAGTATTGCCGCTACATTATTCCCCCCTTCGGAAAGGCCTGGTCCCCAGATCGACCTCTAACTACTTTTAAACTTACTTATGACAATTTTACTACTACTATTAGAAAACTTAGATGTGGTCTAGTCCTCTTAAAACACATGACATGAGGCAAAATGTAAAAATTCCTTACTCGATGACCACTGCACTTATTGTTCAATCAACCCCTTACCTACCCTATCGACTGGGATTTGGACTACCTTGGTTCCCTCTTTGAATTTGCTCTCCACCTGATCAGAAAGAAAACAACACACAAAAAAGTCAAGGCTGCGATGGCACTTGACACAGAGGTGCTCAAAACGGTCGATACTTGTCGTTGCCATTCTCTATAATATTGAGTGACATGCTGCACAAGCTGTTCGGCTGATATGCGCCCCTCTTGCTCTGAAATGAACTGGTTTATAGATCTCAACCGACCTGATTCTAGAGTTTGATTTAACAATGTCAGATTCTGCCTTGGAAAAACTCTATAGTTGCTTCTGGCCAGTACAGCTGTGGCTGTGAAACATTCAATTGCGTGACTCCTGAAACTGATGCTGGTCCTATTATGTTACACGCACTTCCATTGATTAAAATTCCGCTCCCCTCGAGCTCTATACGTTTCACTTCGGCAAATACTCCCTGCTCAAAACAACTTGCTACTACTATTAATTTTTCATAGGTGGAGAAGATCCAATGCATCCCGACCCGTTGCAAGCTCAATCTTGGCTCCACGATGTCCCTTGGACAGTCTATTTCTTTCCTCCTGGCTAAGCATAACTGCACCATGCATGTATCCGGATTGATGCTTATCACCCTGGCTGGACGTACCGTTACCTTCCCTCTATGGCAGCTCCGTATTTCCTCCCTTGTCATCTCGGCGTACCAGCTGTTAACTGCCGAGATCAGCAATACCTCCTCAGTCTTTTACTTTTACCAACTTGCTCAACGCTCCCCCTTTCAGTGACCTGAGGACCGGGATCACCGCCGGCCGAAGTGGCCGTGCGGTTAAAGGCGCTGCAGTCTGGAACCGCAAGACCGCTACGGTCGCAGGTTCGAATCCTGCCTCGGGCATGGATGTTTGTGATGTCCTTAGGTTAGTTAGGTTTAACTAGTTCTAAGTTCTAGGGGACTAATGACCTCAGCAGTTGAGTCCCATAGTGCTCAGAGCCATTTGAACCATTTGAACCGGGATCACCATCACCCTTCCGCCCTCTTCAAAAAGACCGCTGTCCCCAGCAGGCTCACAATACTTGAAAACACATACAACATATGAAAATACAATGCCTAATTAATCTACGCAAACCCAAAGATACATAACAAGAAAGCAAAAAAACTACAAATACTCCACTACTTTCTGGATCGCAAAGCATACAGTACATCATGCTGTACTCTATCTTCCTGGTTTTCTCTGCACTGAACACCTCTCTTCACTCTCTCTTTCTTCCTCCTCCCTTCCTGTGACATGCCTGGAATCACATCTGGACAACCCTTAAATGGCTGCAACCACCCAATGCGTATTATCGTTGTTCTAGTTGGCAGCTGAAGCTTAACATTAACGGGGGATGTGGTTTCAACTACTTGGTATGGTTCATGATACCTCGTGATGAACCTCTTCATTTCCCCTTTTGGCGTATAGGGGCTGGATAGCATTACCCATTGCCCTACTCTATACTGCAGTAAACTTCCTTTCCACTTCACTGCGTCTTCCTGCCTTTCCGAAGCCTTCGTATTCGACTTTTGTACCAGTTTCCAAATATTCCGAATTGTCCTTGCGAATTGATGTACAGATACACCAGTCCTTCCTTTCTGTAGCTTCAGTAAATCAAACAGTGACGGCATTTTTCACCCGTACACTAACTCATACGGAGACAAACCAGTATTGGTATGGACTTCTGCATTGTACGCGCATACAATATACTTCAACTACTCGTCCCACTGATGGTGATGAGAATCCACATAAAAACTCAGCACCTTCCCAATTGTTCTGTGTACCTGTTCTGTCCTTCCGTTCGCCTGTGTATGCAATGCGCTCGTCCTCAACTTCTTTATGTTCAACAATTTACACAGTTCCTTAATTAAATCCGACATGAAGCTGGTCCCTTGGTTTGTAATTATTGTCTCTGGTACACCAAACTTCAAAATCCAGTTGTTTATTAATGCTTGCGTGACCATTGCTGCCTGTTGATTTGGCATAGCCACCATCTCCACATACCTCGAAAAATGGTCTATTGTTGTCAGAACGAATCTTTTCCCTGATGGTGTCCGCCTGAAACGTCCTAAGACATCAGTTCCCAGCATAGAAAATGGACATCTCGCTTCCGGCAATTGTTGTAGCTGTATCCATTTCCGACTCAAATCTGCTCTCTGCGCACATTGTATACAATTCTTGACATACTGATCCACATCTACTTTCCTACCTCTCCACCAATACCTCTCCACCACTCTCCTACACCCGCCATGACCAGATAACATATGATCATATGCCTCCTTTAAAACCTCATCTCTCAGTTCCACTGGCACTACTATCCTTGGCCCTAACTTCGTTTCCCTGCACAAAAGACCGTTATACACATTAAATTGTGGCTGTGTCCTATACAATTTACAATCGTCGTCAGCATCCTGTAATTCTTGCCATACTTCTAGGTCACAACCTATGACTTCTACTTTTGCCACCTTTCTATCCAGTGCATCCGCATTACCGTGCTTCTTCCCAGGCTTGTGCACCACCTCGTAGTCGAATTCACTAAAGCCTCACAGCCCACCTAGCGAGTCTAGTGGACGGATGCTTCAACCCCAAAAACCACTTCAACTCAGCACTATCTGTCACTATCCAAAATCTTCTCCCATATAAATAACATTTAAAATATGTGATTCCATAGATCATGCTAAGCACCCCCCTCTCTGTTGTTGAGTAATTCCTCTCTGCTGCATTCAACTGCCTAGATGCATAGGCTACAGGATGTTCTTTCCCATCAACTTCCTGACTAACAACACACCCTAATGCTTGATTCGATGCATTGCATGCTAGAATAAATTCCTGTTCAAAATCTGGAAACGCAAGAACTGGACTTGATGTTAACACTTCTTTCAGTTTGTCAAACGCTTTCTGACACTCTTCTGTCCACTAAATCTGCAAAACCCTTCACGAACTTTCGACAGAAATTGCAAATTCCGAGGAATGATTACACTTCCTTAACTGTTTTCGGCTCCCGAAAATCTCTTACGGCCTCGGATCTTCTCGCACTCCGGCCTTACTGATGATATGGTCTAAACATTTCACTTCTTATAATTCAAAATGACACTTCTCCAGGCTCGACGTTAAACGAGCTTCTCTTAACCTCATAAAGACGTCTCTTAACCACTGTCTATGCTGCTCCATACTACTTGAAAACACTATGTCATCCAAATAGACGTGACACTGCCATGGTTTCAAACCCCTCAACACACTGTCTAGCAACCTCTGAAACGTTGCTGGAGCGTTTTTCAAACCGAATGGCAATCTGATGTACTGGTAATGGCCTCCCAGAGTAGAGAAAGCAGTTTTTGAGTCACCTCTAACTGATGATAACCACTTGTCAAATCCATTGTAGAAAAGTACTGGCACTTTCCTAAGTGATACAAAGTCTCCGATATGTTTGGATGATCTCATAGCTCTCGCTTACCCATGGTACTACCTCCATACATGCATCAAATCGGACTTTCCCTATGTGAAAGTCGACTGTCACTGTCCCCACTCCACACAACCTATAACGTGGTGGGTCTAACGTCCTTCATCCCATTAAACTCTAAGTAGCCACTGACACTTGCGCCCCTGTGTCCAACAAAATCTTAAACGTTTTAGTTCCTATGGATCTTACCACTGAACACTCCACCTCTGCATTCGTATTTGTAGCATTGAAATTAAACGGGAGCTCTCTTAGATGGCTCTTGGGCCTCCTCTGTCATTTAACGATTGTTCACCTCTACTAACTCCACTTCTCCATCCTCCACACTGCTGATTTCTACCCCTTCCTCTATTCCTTGGTGACTGGGTACATTGCCTCTGCATGTGTTCTGTACGACCACACTTATAACATTTTATACCCGTTGTTAACACTGTTTGTCTATCCCGTACCCCTGTTGCCACATTCATTTCCTCACGTTGAATTGCCAGCTGAACGGCTGAATACAAATCTTTTGGAGTCCCTTCACGCACTTTCCGCGACATATGCGCCGGTAACCCCTAAAAAATACATCAGGTGCCCTTTGTTCAGCCTCCTACAACAGAACACCATTCGCCTCATCACTCTGACTAAACTCGTAAGTATACTCGTTAATTTCTCGTATCCTGTCCGCAAATTTCTCTGCCGCCGTCCCCCTGCCTCTTCGTCATTGTAATCAATCTCTCCCTGAAGTACTGAGCAATATCCTGTTTCTAGTACCTCTGTAAAAGTCCCTCCTTCAACTGCTTAAACTGTCCCGCCTTCCTTAAGGAATCAGAACACCTTACATATGTCTTCACTTCACCCGTTAATCTAATCTTGGCTACATGTAACAACTGTTCATCAGACCAATCATTCATCACAGCTGAAGTTTACAAGTCCTCCACAAATGAAAGTACATCTCAGATGCCTTGCTAGAAAATGGAATAATCAAACTCGTGGCAGCTGGACCAATCTCCTGCTGCAGCATCCTAGGCAACAAAAGCGTGTGAAGTGGCTCAGGGAGGTTTCACAAGTGTGCAGCGATCTCGTTAGAGTCTGTGTTCCAGTATGGTGGTACACATCGCAAAATTGGAGCAAGTTAGCATGCAGAGATCGTTTTTGGAACTGTATTTAGAGACAAATTCATTTGGATTCAGTAACTCCTGAAACAGCCCATGTGACAGCTCTTCTGGACGGCGGGGCATGTCACACCACGGGCTACATGCAGCAGCAGATGGGGCGCCAGCGTTCCAGTTCAAACACAAGGATGTTTCCCACAAAGGCATGCAAAGTGTTTCAGCAATGGTTTCAGACGTGTGTCTGTAGAGGCTCATATGCTTCGCACAAAGGGTGTCTTGTGACTCTGTGACGTCATGGAACTTCTTGTGAATTGAGAATCCTGATTGGTTCTTACTGAACTTACAGGGCACACAGCTGCTGCTGCTGTGGAAGCACTGTCCGCCATTTCCCACAGACAGACAAATTACGAGACTTTCAGCTGCAAAACTATTTTGTACAGAGCGAAAAAAGAACTTACGGCAGTCATGTTGTACTGACAATTAAGCCCTGTAAAGTGGTCTACAGATCATGAAATACAGAAACTATCGCCAAAGACACTTCCTGAATTACACTGCTCTGCTACTGTCGAGGAAAGCTTGAATTTTTTGGTGTGAAACCCTCCAAACTGCTGCAGCCGGTGTGGAAGGACTGTCCACCATTTTTGCAGATGAACAGATTACGAGACTTTCTGCGGCAAAACTATTTTGTACAGATCGAAAAAAATCATACCGTAGACATATTGCACTTAAGGTTGAGCTCTGCAAAAGTGTTCTACAGATCATGAAATACAGACAATCAGCTAAGATGTAATGAGCAGATTGATCGGCTGCTCAAGAAACTTAGCTCAGTATGCAAGCACTGAGAGCTATTTTTCAGTTTATTTGACAGGCAAATAATGCTATTGTCATATATTAAATATTTCCATTCTTTAATCTCCTTTGGTATTATCTTCTGGAAAAGTTCTACAAGAGTCGAAAAAGTTTTCAAACTTAAAAAAATGAAAAGTGAGAGTAAGGCAACATATTGGAAGCGTTTCTTTGCGTCTCAGGATATTTACTCTTACAGGCCAATACATACATCGCTGAAAAAAATTCGTGTATCCTTTTAGAGGTTTCGAATTCACTCTTGATTTAGTGTTGCAAGAATGCATGTAGGGCACATGAAATGATTACATTTTCAGATCAATAGCACAAGCGTTTGTGAGGTAACAGGTATCGACCAACGCTGAAACACGAATACTTGTATGTGGTGTAACCACCAGAGGCGGCAAAGCATGTGTTGACTGTGGCATCCAGTCGATCAGATAGATGGCGAATATTGTGCTAAGGTACGTTATGCCAAGCCTACTTGACCAGTTCAGGTAGTTCTGTAAGAGCTGATGGTTGACAAGTCACATGAGTCACTTCTCATAATACCCACCCACACCTGCTCAATTAGAGACAAATCTGGAGATCGTGTTGGCCAGGGTAGTTGCTGCATGTCTTGTACAGCACGTTGAATTTCATGGGCAGTGTGTGGGCGAGCACTATCTTGTTGAAACAACATATCACCTTCCTGTTGCAAGAACTACAAGTCTAACAACATCATGCATATACCGAGCGCTGGTTAGCGTCCTCTCCAGAAATACCAAAGGTGACCGAGTGTTGTAGCTTATCACACCCCAGCCCATTAGATCTGGAGTGTGGCGAGCGTGTCTTGGACGAATGCACTCTACGAGACAGTGCTCACCAGGTCTACACCGTACGCGCAAATGACCATCAACTGCGAGCAAGCAGAATCTGATTCCATCGCTGAAGACCACAGTGCACCATTCCATCTTCCATGTGACCTTTTGATGTCACCAATCGAGTCGTGCACCTCAGTGCTGTGGTGTGAGTGGAAGGCGGGCTAGAGGTGTGCTTGCCCATAGACCCACACCTAATAACCAGTTTACAACAGTTCGTGTTGACTCGTCGGGGTTTACAAACTCTTACCTGTGCTGTGATAGCAGTACTACCTGCCACTACTGGCGGACGTCTGTGCTGCGTGGACATCCAGAATCTTCCCTACGGGTGCGAGAATGTTCACGTGATCACTGATACCAGCATCGTTCCACAACTGATGCAGCACGTTCTAACAATACCACCACTTGCAAAGTAGGTTAGAAATCAGATTCATAATGTTGCTCAAGCAGCATATGTTCGCTTTATCGGGCAACAACAAAGTTATTGACTGTGGATGGTATCGTCAGAATGGAAATAATGAAGTCTCTGTAAAAAAGTCATTAATTTTGGCACTTATCTTGAATGGTTTCCCACGTAGATTTCGTCGAAGTTGTTGTGGCTCATCTTGTTGATTCGTGGGTGATTCCACTTTGACTGCTAGAAGGTCCAGATCTGTATTTTAGCAATATTTGAAGACCGAACAAATTCGTTTTTCAGGAAATTCTTAATGATCAAACAATCCCAGATCAGAACAGTGGTATGGCAGAAATGATTTTTGACTTGGTATTCACGATCCACATTTTTATTAAACTTCTTGTAAATTCACATATACTTCTTCTTAATTGTCACATCATCAGGGAAACAGTTTTGTATCAATCTTCATACGTTTAATTTCCACTTTAACCAAACACAAGACTTGACTGTCCTTTTACAAAGCGAAATAACAACTTAACTTCTGCAAAGTGAAACTAAGACTGCTCTGTGCGCATTCGCGCCAAAACGGTTACAAGTAAGTCAAAGATTATGACAGTCTCACAGAAATAAATACACACAAGAACCATATCACTGTAATATATCGATACATCGGAGTACCTATACATTAATAAAAGCAAATGTGAATATTGTCACAAAAATATGTCTGTTACGTCGCAGAAAAGTAGTACGATATTACTGGTATCGAGAACTGGGGTTGGAGTGCCGTAGTGGTCACGTAAATAAAGAACCGTTACAATGTCCAACTCGTGTGCAGCTCTCTGAAAGAACCATCCCGCCACTCGGAAGGCCACGATTTGACCCCTTTCAGACTCGTTAAGTTGGCTGTAGGAAGCACGAGTGCGTCTCCATGGCATGGTTGCCTGCTTGCTTCACGCGTTTGAACCACATTGAGCCTTCTGACTGCGAGCATTCCCTATCAGAGGGTAGACACAGACGCGCTCTGGTAGCTATGCCACTACACTATCTGTTTAAAAAATATGGCTCTGAGCACTGTGGGACTTAACATATGAGGTCATCAGTCCCCTAGAACTTAGAACTACTTAAACCTAACTAACCTATGGACACCACACACATCCATTCCCGAGGCAGGATTCGAACTTGCGACCGTAGCAGTCGCGCGGTTCCGGGCTGAAGCGCCTAGAAACGCTCGGCCACCACTGCCGGCACACTATCTGTTGGCGGTCGACATTGAAACCATTATCAGTGCATCTACTATCCCCCAGGTGGCATGTGCCGTCATCGGATCAAAATCGATGTTGTCTTTCCAGGTGTACTAACTTTCTCTGGCTGTATATACAGGGTGGTCCATTGATCGTGACCGGGCCAAATATCTCACGAAATAAGCGTCAAACAAAAAGACTACAAAGAACGAAACTTGTCTAGCTTGAAGGGGGAAACCAGATGGCGCTATGGTTGACCCGCTAGATGGCGCTTCCATAGCTCAAACGGATATCAACTGCGTTTTTTTAAATAGGAACCCCCATTTTTTATTACATATTCGTGTAGTACGTAAGGAAATATGAATGTTTTAGTTGGACCACTTTTTTCGCTTTGTGATAGATGGCGCTGTTATAGTCACAAACATATGGCTCACAATTTTAGACGAACAGTTGGTAACAGGTAGGTTTTTTAAGTTAAAATACAGAACGTAGGCAAGTTTGAACATTTTATTTCGGTTATTCCAATGTGATACATGTACCTTTGTGAACTTATCATTCCTGATAACGCATGCAGTTACAGCGTGATTACCTGTAATGCAATAAATGCTCAAAATGATGTTCGTCAACCTCAATGTATTTGGCAATAGGTGTAACGACATTCCTCTCAACAGCGAGTAATTCGCCTTCCGTAATGTTCGCACATGCATTGACAATGCGCTGACGCATGTTGTCAGGCGTTGTCGGTGGATCACGATAGCAAATATCTTTCAACTTTCCCATCAGAAAGAAATCCGGGGACGTCAGATCCGGTGAACGTGCGGGCCATGGTATGGTGCTTCGACGACCAATCCACCTGTCATGAAATATGCTATTCAATACCGCTTCCACCGCACGCGAGCTATGTGCCGGACATCCATCATGTTGGAAGTACATCGCCATTCTGTCATGCAGTGAAACATCTTGTAGTAACATCGGTAGAACATTATGTAGGAAACCAGCATACATTGCACCATTTAGATTGCCATCGATAAAATGGGGACCAATTATCTTCCTCCCATAATGCCTCACCATACATTAACCCGCCAAGGTCGCTGATGTTCCACTTGTCGCAGCCATCGTGGATTTTCCGTTGCCCAATAGTGAATATTATGCCGGTTTACGTTACCGCTGTTGGTGAATGACGCTTCGTCGCTAAATAAAACGCGTGCAAAAAATCTGTCATCGTCCCGTAATTTCTCTTGCGTCCAATGGCAGAACTGTACACTACATTCAAAGTCGTCGCCACGCAATTCCTGGTGCGTAGAAATATGGTACGCGTGCAATCGATGTTGATGTAGCATTCTCAAGACCGACGTTTTTGAGTTTCCCGATTCCCGCGCAATTTGTCTGCTACTGATGTGCGGATTAGCCTTGACAGCAGCTAAAACACCTAATTGGGCATCATCATCCATTTTAACACGGGTAATGTATCACGAAGCAAATACCGTCCGCACTGGCGGAATGGTATGTGATACTATACGTTTGTGACTATTACAGCGCCATCTATCATAAAGCGAAAAAGTAGTCCAACTAAAACATTCATATTTCTTTACGTACTACACTAATATATAATAGAAAATGGGGGTTCCTGTTTTAAAAAAAACGCAGTTGATATCCGTTTGACCTATGGCAGCGGCATCTAGCGGGCCAACCATAGTGCCATCTGGTTTCCCCCTTCAAGGTAGACGAGTTTCATTCTTTGTAGTTTTTTCGTTTGACGCTTATTTCGTGAGATATTTGGCCCGGTCACTATCAATGGACCACACTGCATATTGAGTTTAGTGTAAATATCCTTAGAAACTGAAAGAAATCCCTGTAATATGTTACCATATTAACCCCACGTATTAATCTCACTGAACACGTTTGAAGTTTGAAAACTTTTTCAACTCTTGCAGAATTTTCCCAGATGATCATACCATAGGAGATTATAGAAAGGATGAGTCATGTTAGACGTAACGACACTTTTATTTCGTGAGCGGTTACACATATCGAAACGCGGTTTTCGGCGAACGTTAGAGCGTCGAGGTTAATGTTTTTAGAGACGGTGTCAAAGGAGATACTGAAGCAACTACTTTTTTTTAAAAAAACGGAACTGTATAGTTTTCATAACTGAATTTGATAGCTCTTGAGAAGACAATTACAGAGATATAGCGCCTGTTTAAGTTGACGTTGAAACCTGCCGTAAAAAGATCCGAGAAATGTCCTAAAATCTTAGAGCACTGGTGGTCGGAATCGGCAATAGCGGTACGAAAACCGCCAAGCAGAGGTCTCGTGCTACGCTGTGTCAGAATGTCAACAGATTTGCCTGTTTACTTGTCTGCACTGCAGGCCGCTCATTTCTGCTTCAACATTCTTTGCGTGCAGACATGCGCACCAATCAGGAGAAAACGGATATACTACTTTTGTAAGGTGAATGCTAAAGAAATGCCCTAAAAACAGTACAGCGGCATAGGGCTATCCGTCCGGATCGTGAATGCCCGACGCGCCAGGCCAGGGAATTGCACGTATTATTAACACTCTGCCGTCCGGTGACACAATAGTGGTGTCGTGCGTGAAATAGCAGTCAACGGCCGGCGACACCACAGTGGTGTCGTGTGAACAGTGTCGGTCAGTGGCCGGCGACACCAGAGTAGTGTCGTGAGCATAGTATCGCTCAGTGGCCGGCGACACCACTTGAGTATCTTTTGCATTCTGTTGGTGTTTTGTTTAGATAACAATAAGTTACATACGTCAACAAGTTTTTTGTTTTTATAAGTACTTGTGCTCTTTCATCATGGCGGACGAAAGAGACAATAGGATTATTTACGATGAATGTGCTGACGTCTTGTCTGACGTTCCGGATGACTTGGCCGATAGGGAAGAGGCATTGGATATAAAAAAAAATGAAAGTGAAACAGAATGGTAGGAAGATAGTGAAATACGTCCAAGAAGAATTCGGCGAACGCTACGGTTGCCAACTGATTCGGCTGAATCAGACGAAGAAGACAGTGCACAGTGGTCAGACTTTGATTTACCGAGGAACAATAACAAATTTGAAGGATCCTCGGGTGCAAACATATTTCCCAAAGATACACAGAGCGTCGAGGGTATTGTAGAATTATATACTGGGAATGATCTATTTGAATCGAAACCAACAAGTACTACAGTCAAAATTGCAATAGAAGGAAACTGGATTTAAAAAATGCCAAATTTGTCGACGTTACGGGACCCGAACTTAGAAAATGGTTGGGCTTGCTATCCTTATGGGAACTGTAAAAAAGGCAAGGATCGATGATTATTGGACAAAGAATCCGTTGATAGATGGCTCTAAGCACTATGGGACATAACATCTGAGGTCATCAGTCCCCTAGACTTAGAACTACTTAAACCTAACTAACCTAAGGACATCACACACATCCATGCCCGAGGCAGGATTCGAACCTGCGACCGTAGCAACAGCGTCCGTTGATAGACACGCCGATATTTCGCAAAACGATGCCCCGCAACCGGTTCAGACAAATACTATCATTTTTACATTTTTCCGACAGCAACAATAAACCGGATAATGCCGACCGGCTTGTCAAAGTGCAATTCGTAATTGATTATTTTTCCAAAAAGTTTAAAGTAAAGTTTAATCTAAGTCAAAACGTCTCAGCTGATGAAGGAGTGATACCGTGGCGTGGACGGTTAAATTTTAAAGTTTACAATCCGTCAAAAATTACGAAATACGGCATACTCATTCGGATGCTGTGTGATTCGAGTACGGGATACATTTCCTCATTCAAGCGCTGAACAGCCTTTAGCAAAAACAAGGATGGAATTATTGACACCTTCTGATGGAAAGTGGCCTCACCTCTGCACGGATAATTATTATAACAGTGTAGAACTTGAAGAGAAGTTACTTGAAAAGAAAATTCGAGTTTGTGGAACGATACGGAAAAACAGAGGACTTCCGGAAAATTAAACGAGCAAAAGTCAATGTGTTTGAAGATTGTCACCAACGGAAAGGTTACAAGCGGCCGGCGACAAGCCAAGTAGTCTGAGTAAGTGCTGCCGGCGCCAAGCGAATAAATTTGTACGAGACGTGCGGACGGCAAAGTGTTGAGACGCTAGTGCGGGTAGGGTGCTTGAACGTCAAAAAGAGGACAGCAAAGAAGAGTGCAACTGACAGAGAACACGTAGAAACTGTTCTGGCTACGACGCTATTGAATCCGCACAGTGATACGAGATGTATCGCAAAAGAATGTGGAGTCAGCCATACGAGTGTCATTCGCATCCTGCATCGACGGAAATGCAGTCCCATCTGTCACTACATCAGGCACCCGATGACCGCGATTTCGAACGTCGTACAGAATTTTGTCAGTTTATCCTTCAGCAACCGAGAGACGACCCTTCGTTTTTCCACCGTGTGCTCATCACCGACGAAGCAACGTTTACTAACCACGCTAATGTAAATTTGCGTAACATGCACTACTCGGCAGGCGAAAATCCACACTGGCTTCATCACGTGCAAGACCTTACTTCATCTCAGGCGTTCTAAACGGACATTCGTGCGCACACTTTTTGACGAACATTCTGCCGGTTCTTCTAGAAGAGATACCGCTGCATATTCGATCGTGTATGCGGCTGCAACACGACGGTTTTCCAGCTCACTCATCCCGTGTTGCAGCGCACAAACCGAATGAGAACTTTCCTGTACGCTGGACAGGATGAAAATCTGTAGTCAAATGACCCGCGAGGTCCCCCGATTTGACTCCTGTCGATTTCTTTCTTTGGGGACCGTTCAAAGGTGCAGTATGACTAAGTCCCAACTACACCAGACGGTATGTGTCGTCGAATCGGCAGTGCATGCTCTGCCATATCATCCACTATAATTACATCTGTTCATCGTTCTTTCGAACGGCGATTGCAAATGTGCCTTTCCGTCCATGGTCATCCGTTTGAACACATGCTTAAATGAAGGATAAAGTTATTATTTTTTTTTTTGGAAGGCAAAATTTATGTTATGTGGTTTGGGTGGTTACCCTAACCATTGCTGCCGGCCGTTGTGGCCGAGTGGTTCTAGGCGCTTCAGTCCGGAACGGCGCTACTGCTACGGTCGCAGGTTCGAATCCTGCCTCGGGCATGGATGTGTGTGATGTCCTTAGGTTAGTTAGGTTTAAGTAGTTCTAAGTTCTAGGGGACTGATGACCTCAGATGTTAAGTCCCATAGTGCTCAGAGCCATTTGAACCATTTGAACCTAACCATTGTTAGTAAATAGTTTATTTTATTTACGTGCGTACGAAATTGCATTGCAGTGTCAAATAAGTCGACAGCGTGTATTGCATGTAGCTGGTAACACTGTCGTTACGCTCTTACATTCAGCATGAAACGACGTTTCGTTACGAAGAACATATATTTCGCTGTTTACAGATGGTCACCAAAGTATTTTTAATAAAATGTTTAGTTCAACGGATGTATCCCACTTGAAATATTTAGAGCAGTATTATTTGGAGACAGTTGTCCGACAGCGTGTATTTTACCTCTAAGAAGCACACCACGTACAGGAAAAGAGAGGTCAAATCTTCCTTCAAACATTTAGATATTTAATACAGTAGCTGCTTTTTGCAGCGTATAAGATGTCTTCATTTCTGAAGAGTGAGCAGTTGACTTCTCTGTTTCACCTCACGTAAATCTGAGAGTACACACAAATGTGAAGTAGGTTTCCTAAGCCCTTTTGTGATACGTCAGAGTCCAACCTATGTCGTATTTCGATATGCAACATTCATATGTGAACCTGCATCTAGGTCGTAAGTTGGCTCAAGGGGAAATGTATGTTCAATATGTTTGTAGTCAACAACAGAGAACTATTTCAGACAAACTGTAGCATTCACAACCATGACAGAAGACAAAATTTCATCAAGACTCTGCAACTCTCATGAAAGTACACAAGTGAGCTACGGAGACAGGGATAAAAGTATACAATAAGTTTCCCATTAATATCAAAAAAGAAAATTAATAATGCACAGGTATTCAAAAGGAAGCTAAAAACATTATTCACAGATAAACTTTTTATAAGGTGAATAAATTCTTAGAGTCATGAGGCATCCTTTGGCGTAAGACTGGAGGGAGACACTTAGTTAAAAAACACATGCTTAACAGAAAAACGAGGTACTTTTACTTACATAATGAAGATGAAAATGTTACTTGTAAAGATAAAAATCTAAATTTATTTATTCATGTCATGAACATAAGAAGTGCACTTATACTTATTCTCCATTTTTAAGCATTCACACATTCACATAAATTTGTGGTAGTAAATTGCTGATGTGTTGTTATCTACAACCAATATCTCTTAGAAAATTGGTAAATATATATATATATATATATATATATATATATATATATATATATATATATATATATAATTTGACAGATATATATATAATTCTGACGTACAGTAATACTGATTTTTTTTACTTGACTGCGCCTATATTACTGGAATAAATTTGTTAGATAAAAAATCTACTCACCAAGTCGCGCCAGAACACACACATAAAAGACTGTAGTGATTGGCAAGCTTTTGGAGCCAGTGGCTCCTTCTTCAGGCAGAAGGGTTCAAAGGCAAGGAAGAAGGGTGAAGGAAAAGGACTGGAAACGTATAGGAAAAGGGGAAGATTTTGGGAAAGTCACCCAGAACAGCGGGTCAGGGGGCACTTACGTACGGAATGAAAAGAAAAGACTGATTGTTGGGGACTGCGTCAGACGAGATTTGAAAACCTGAGAACTTAAAGGTGGAAGACACGGTAATATGCAAGGCAGAGATTACTACTAAAACATCTTGCACGAATTAATAAAAGTGAGTAAGCTAAGTGCACTGTACATAACAGAAGTGGGAGGGGGCGGTGAAAAATAGACGGGAAAGACAATGAAAGACGTAGAAAACTAAAACGGAGTGAAGCAAAGAGTAGTTACAGTGAAGACAAGCTGAGACGGAAGAAATTAACGTAAATTAAGGCCAGGTCGGTGGCGACAACCGAGGACATGTTACAGTGGTAATTCCCACCTTCGGAGTTCTGAGAAAATAGTGTCTGGGGGAAGAATCCAGATGGCGAGTGTGGTGAAACAGGCGCCAAGGTCACGAATGTCATGTTTTAGACCATGGTCTGAACAGGATATTGCGAGTTACCAGTATATACACTCAGTTTATGCCCATTCATTCTAATTGATAATTTGGTGGTAGTCATGCCGATGTACAAGGCTGATCAGTGTTTACATAATACACTACGTGATCAAAAGTATCTGGACACCCCCAAAAACATACGTTTTTCATATTAGGTGCATTGTGCTGGCACCTACTGCCAGCTACTCAATATCAGCGACCTCAGCAGTCAATGAACATCGTGAGAGAGCAGCATGAGGCGCCCTGCGGAACTCAGGGCCCTCGAACATGGTCAGGTGATTGGGAGTCACTTGTCTCATACGTCTGTACGCACGATTTCCACACCCCTAAACACGCCTAGATCCACTGTTTCCGAAGTGATAGTGAAGTGGAAATGTGAAGGGACACATACAGCACAAAAGCGTACAGGCCGACCTCCTCTGTTGACTGACAGAGACCGCCGACAGTTGAAGAGGGTCGTAATGTGTAATAGGCAGACATCTATCCAGGCCATCACACAGGAATTCCAAACTGCATCAGGATACACTGCAAGAACTATGACAGTTAGGCGGGAGGTGAGAAAACTTGGATTTCACGGTCGAGCAGCTGCTCATAAGCCACACATCACGCCGATAAATGCCAAACGACGCCTCGCTTGGTGTAAGGAGCGTAAACATTGGACCATTGAACAGGGAAAAAAACGTTGTGTGAAGTGACGACTCTCGGTACAGAACGTGACGATACGATGGCAGGGTCTGGATATGGCGAATGCCCGGTGAACGTCATCTGCCAGCGCTTGTAGTGCCAACAGTAAAATTTGGAGGCAGTGGTGTTATGGTGTGGTCGTGTTTTTCAAGGAGGGGGCTTGCACCCCTTGTTTTTTTGCGTGGCACTACCACAGCACAGGCCTACATTGATGTTTTAAACACCTTCTTGCTTCCAACTGTTGAAGAGCAATTCGGGGATGGTGATTGTATCTTTCAACACGATGGAGCACCTGTTAATAATGCATGGCCTGTGGCGGAGTGGTTACACGACAATAACATTCCTGTAATGGACTGACCTGCACAGAGTCCTGACCATGAATCCTATAGAACACATTTGGGATGTTTTGGAACGCCGACTTCGTGCCAGGCCTCACCGCCGGAATGGGCAGCCATTCGCCAAGAAATCCTCCAGCACCTGATTGAACGTATGCCTGCATGAGTGGAAGCTGTCATCAAGGCTATGGGTGGGCCAACACCATATTGCATTCCAGCATTACCGCTGGAGGGCGCCACGAACTTGTAAGTCATTTTCAGCCAAGTGTCCGGATACTTTTGATCACATAGTGTAGCTGGTATGTGAAATGTATCGTTTCACAGATGGCTCTCCCTTTGATAGCATATGTTTTGCCAGTTACATGGCTATTGTAGGTGGTGGTAGGAGAGTGAATAGTGCAGGTGTTGCAGCGTGGTCGGCCATAGGGTATAGGAGCCTTTGATGCAACACCATCTCCCTGGACCATTATGAACTGTCCGATACCACATTTTTTAATTGCAGCCGTTTATTTATCGTACGATTCAGTGCTTCTTAGGGCCTGTTATGTGTATTTTTATAGGTATCGTTCAGTTCAGTTTGCCCAAAAAAACCTATTCTTCTTTGTAAATACGTATAGAATATTCTGGAATGACATACGTTCTTGTGATTGTTAATAGATTGTTGTCATTAACAAAAATATGTACATATGCCAAATTAAATATCAGATCGTGAAATTGAAGTAATAAATGTTTAGCAACAAATATTAAGAGGCTGTGGAAATGTTGGCATAAATAACGCATGCCTCTAATTACCATACTTGAAACTTGTAAATTCACTAACATAAAACCTCATTACGATTCAAATGAAAATAACAATCATTATCCAGTGATGTAATTTCATTCTTTATTCATTTTTATGTAGTTCATTGTAATTAATGATGCTTGTAAATTACGCAGACATTTCCTCTTGTTAGTTACACCACCCAAATTTACAAAATTCCGATACTTGGGAAAACATGAGTGTATTTAATTTATGTAACCTGGGGAAGCACAGTGTGTATACTTCGAACAAATGTTAGCAATAAAATCCATACAGTCACTAAATACGAAATTAAAGCAAAATCAAAATAATTGTTGAAATCAGATTGTGAATTAATTCTCACACATAAAACCAGGATGATGATAAAAATTATCATGTTATTTGACATTATATTTTACAACCTGTGCAAATGCAACAGCAGATAGTTTAGATGAAATTGCTTTTAATTATAAGTTACATTTTGTAATAAATTAACAATGGCAGTGATTGTTAAAATAGTATTTAATGAAAACGCAGCGAGGCTGCAAAAGTAGTCAGATTCGTCAGTTGTTTTGCACTTACGTCAGTTCTGTCGATCAGCTGATGTCAATAAACAATTTGTCAGTCTTGAAATTTTCGTGATGTTCTCATAATTCGCAGCATCCACAACATCGATGAACCACAGGCCAACCCAAGTTAAGTAGTAACGTTTAAAAAGATCGTTACATGTGGTGGATTAGAGCTGGGATTGATGTTTGAAAATGGAGCTGTTTAATGAGTGATTCTTTCAGGTTATGTAAAAACGTGAGTGCAATGTTACGACTTATGCACCACTTGTTAGCAGCATACATAGTGGCTGTGCCAAAGACAGAGACGGCATGGAGTTTTACAATTATTTATTGAACTTTCTTTACAATTTCTCCCCCGTCGTCGCTGCCCAGCACTGCGGATCCCTCCGCCTGACTGCTGCTGTGTAGATTCTCCGACAATGCGCGCAACGCGCGCCGCTGATCGCACTCGGGAGTCTCAGGTCACCAGTGCTTCGCTGAAGCCAGGATGCCCTGTGGTTGAGATGAACTCGTCGCCGCTCGGCGCTCCAGTACGGCACGGCCACGGAGCCGCGTCGCCATGAGGTCAGCTGCCGACGTCTGCTGAACTGGCGGCTGGGAAGCCGTCAGTCGCGATGTCCGCGAGGTCACGTCATGGACGGACCATGCACCGTGGGGCCAGGTTGCCATGAAGTCCGAGCGTCAGTCCCCGGCGGCACCTGTGACCAAGACCGCGCTGCGGCCGGTCCTGCTGGAAGCTCTCGCTGTAGTTAGTCAGCCATGGTGCAGACCGAACTCGGGCGGATCTGCAGAGCTGAAGTTGACATCTGGCGGCGAATGGATGACTCCTGCGAGCTGGAACAGACTTCCGGAATCGTCACCTATGAAGATAGAACACTTGGACATGGACCACGTCCGTCCTCAGATCCGAACTGCTTCCTAATGGCTTCTGTCTGTTGCTGCCTGCGCTCCACTATTTATACCCAGCAGGAGGACGTTTTTCACCCTCGGTGGTAGCTTTTTGTATATTGCAGCATAACTTAGCGTACTGGCCTCACTTCCCCTTACTCAGCACTCTCCAGGCTTTGCTCGGCGCTTGGTCTGTGTGCGTCCTTGCGTCAGTCTGTTGGTAGACTGCTGCTGTCAGTAAGGCTATCTGTGCCTGCCTCGGTCGCTGGCATGCCTCTGTTTTGCCATTCTCCACTGCGTGAAGCAACGCTTACTACATGTGGCCGCAACACTGCCTCCTCCTAAAAATTAAATTCGTCCCCGAATTTACCCTATACACTAACTCTAGTTCTATCCTATATTCTACTTCTACCCTATATACATCCAGGTTGCCCTGACTCATGCCCTACTGGTAATCCACTCTACAGGAATCTCATGGAGCAGTCTTGCATTAACATTCTGAATCCTCAGTTTTAATAAGACATATACCACACCAATAAATACAATCAATATGGTAATAGTACTAGTTGAAATACCAATGGTCACTATGCTACGTTTCCACCTGGTATCATACTTCTCCACATACCTTAATAATTGCTGCATTCAAATTTGACCTTTCTCCGAATCTACTAGTTTATCTATTGTTTGCAATAGTGTAGCATCCAATGTGTTGTTAATATAGGTCAAATTTTCTCCTGGAGCAATGCTGAATGACGTATCTGGCCAGTACAATGTCAGATGAGTATCTGTAACCTTGGTGACTCCTGTGACTGTCGCTGGTAAGCTGAAACGATGCCCTACTATTTCACAATTTGTCCAGTTGATTAGCAAACCCCTGTCCCATAATTCCATCTCCGTGGTTGCTGTCCAATTCCCATTGTCATAACACTTGGCTGATATCCTCTCCATAGCGAATACTGAATGCAACCAACACCTCCCAACTTGCTGAAAATGTGGTGTGTAGGCTTCACTATTATTCTCCGACACTCCGATGTTTCTGCTTCTGCCCTAAATAACTGGATCTCACACCACCCCTGGCTCATGAAAACAACCCGTGATGGACAAATGGAAACTGACTCCGTTAGACATCTACTCAGCTCTAAACTCGACGTAGTAGCATGAGCGTCCCCCTCCTTAGAAATTAATGAAACCTCCTGTGTCCTGAACTGTACGCCCTTCCCCATGCGCAACCATCTGACCGGATAAGGATGCACTGTGTAACAGTGATACTGTCTCCCCACACTAGTTACTGGAAATCTAATCTTAACTAGATCCGTTGTTACCTTAATCCTAGACATATGATAAAAAAGTGACATACTCGCTTCATTTATTGGCACTACTTGCTCTACCCCCTCTGGAAACTCTCCCTCTGCCTGCTTCAGACTCTGTCTGAATTTTTCTGGTGACATCAACGTCACACTCACCTGCCCGTGCAATGCGTGATGTACTTCCATTTCATCCATCCTCACTCGTGCATCACCAATGCTGTCAACCAGTTCCCGCAGCAATTTAGCCATTTCCAACTTCCTTTCCACTATATCCAATTGCGTTTGTACCTGTTCCAGATCCGTATTCAATAATTTCTGTGTTTGTTCTATATATGCTCGTAACCCTGTAGCCATCCCACGCACCACACATGTCACATTCAACAACTCTGTACCTAATCCCCGTATCTCTGTTGTGTGTATATCCACTAACTTCCCTACGCTTTCCTCCCTGATGCGAATAACTGTTAAAGAATTGTTCAAACCCTCAATATCGTCGCTATCCGCTGTTCCAAAAATTGTTTTCAGCAACTTCCCACTTGCATTCAACGAACCCCTCTTTACTCTCTTTCTCCTCCCTGGAATCATGCTCACGACTTGGCACAGTTGTTCCCTTATTTCCTTACATGACCTATCCAAAGCCTCATACTCTTCTTGCACATCCCGTAATATTCTGTTCTTAGATGCAACCGTTTCCACACTCGATACCACCTCCTGTAGCTGCCACATCTCCTTCCTTACCTGCAGGATGCTGAGTGCCAGCCGAAGCGTCCACTCATGACTCGTGAGGACCATATCCAGTCGTTCCCCGAACAACACCCCACTTCGCAACGGCATATCCTGTACCTGGCCAGCTTGTGTCAGCTGCCAGAGGACTGCTCCACATACTATCCACTTGTACCCCGTCCTGCGTCACCTACAGAATGGAGAGAGAAGGAAAAAACTCCCATCACTACCCCTTAATACCAATAAAATAACCCTAGTCCGTGCACAAAAATAATACACACTAATTACTGCTAACTACACATCCCTCGAATGCAACTTACACTTAATACCCGGTTTACTGTCTGCTTCTGGCGCTTCTTTTCGCTTTCTGCCAGAAGGAGAAGTACATATACGCAGATCTACTACCCCCTGGAATGGCTTAACTCTACTAACGTGAACCACTGTTGTCTTAGTAGGCAATTGTAATTTTACATTGACAGTTGATGTCAATCCTGTCGATGTATGTACCTTACTATTATATGCACTGGTTACGAATTGCAAGTACACATCCCAGTCAGCGTGTTGACTCAACATCTTAGCGATTGTGCGATGCACTCTCTCCGTTCGTTCGTTTACTTGCGGATGGAATGGACTAGTCTGTAGTTTCTTTACCTTCAGTAACTTACACAGTTGCTTCATCAGATCAGATGTGAAATTAGTACCTTGATCTGAGATTAAGGACTGAGGTATCCCATACCTGAGTAAACAATTATTAACTAAAGCTTGTGCCACCATACTTTCTTTCTGATCTGGTAATGCGACCATGACTAAATACCTAGAATAGTGGTCAATCACTGTTAACACATACTTATTCCCTGCTCCACTCCTATTAAATGGGCCTAATACATCAATTCAGATTTGTTGGAAAGGTCTGTCTGCCTCTGGTAATCTTTGAAGCTGAATCTTTTGATGGCTCAAGTCTGCTCACTGTGCCCATGGCACACAATTCCTGACGTACTCGTCCACGTCTTGACGTCATGTCCTCCACCAAAGCTTCTCCGCTATCCGCCTATCCGTAGCTCTTCTCCCGCCATGTACCAAAAGAAAATGGTCATGCACCTGTTGCAAAACTTCAGATCTTAACGCTGCTGGACGCGTGGGCCGCATTTCGTCGACCTGCAAAGTAACCCATCCTGTACTAGGAACTGTGGTTCCTTTCCGAACAATTGGCAATCACTATCCACGGCTTGTACCCTTTTCCACTCATCTTCAGTCACCCCTGTTACTTGTAATACTGCCACTTTCCTGCTCAATGCGTCAGCATTGGCATGTTTCACACCTGACTTGTGGCTCAAATGGTTCAAATGGCTCTGAGCACTATGGGACTTAACATCTATGGTCATCAGTCCCCTAGAACTTAGAACTACTTAAACCTAACAAACCTAAGGACATCACACAACACCCAGCCATCACGAGGCAGAGAAAATCCCTGACCCCGCCGGGAATCGAACCCGGGAACCCGGGCGTGGGAAGCGAGAACGCTACCGCACGACCACGAGATGCGGGCCTTGACTTGTGTATTACCTCATAATCGAACTCATTGAGTTTCAGCGCCCATCTCACCAGCCTACTCGCTGGGTCTTTCAGACCTAATAACCATTTCAGAGCTGAATGATCCGTCACAACCTTAAACCTTCTACCGTACAGATAACATCGAAAGTACGAAATCCCATATATTAGCGCTAACAATTCCTTCTCCGTCATGGAGTAATTTTGTTCCGCCTTGTTAAGTTGACGAGATGCGAACGCAATCAGTTGTTCTTTGCCATCAATTTCTTGCCCAAGTACAACCTCAAGAGCGTGATTAGACGCGTCACCTTGTAGTATAAACTCCTTCAAAAAGTCTGGAAACTTCAAAACTGGATCTGATGTCAGTATCCGTTTCAACTCTTGAAATGCTTTCTCGCACTCTGACGTCCACTGGAAGGTAACACCTTTTCTTAGCAACTTAGTAAGTGGCCTCGCTATTTCTGCGAACCCCTGTACGAATTTTCGATAATAGCTCGCAAGACCAATATACAATTACAGTTGTTTAGCCGTTTGCGGAACCGGAAAATCTCGTACTGCAGAAGTGAGACGAGGATCTGACTGATAACATGCCCGAGATAATTTACTTGTGCTTGCGCAAAATAGCATTTGTCCAAACTTAATGTTAGCCGTGTTGCCTCTATTCTTTTAAACACCTCCTCTAACCGCTCCTCATGCTGCTCTATATCTCTTGAAAACACTATAATGTCATCCAGATACACTGTGCATTTTTTCGGTTTCAACCCGCAAAGGACTCCATCCAACAACCTCTGAAAAGTTGCTGAAGCGTTTTTTGGTCCAAATGGCGTTCTTTTATACTCACAATGCGTCGTAAAAGCTGTTTTTGGCCTGTTCTTCGGACATACTTCAATCTGGTGATAACCGCTTCGCAGATCCATAGTGGAGAAAAATTTACACTGCCCTAGGTTGTCTAACGTTTCTGTGATATTCGGAATCGGATATATGTACGCCACTGTCCGTTCATTCAAATGTCTGTAATCGCAACAAAAGCGAAATTTTTTCGACCCGTCCGGTGTCTTCTTCGGAACTAGGACAACGCTACTAGACCAAGGACTATTACTATGCTGGATTATCCCATCTTCCAGTTGTTGCTCTATTAATTGCTCTACTACTGGTTGTAATTGTTTCGGTAGTCTGTATGGCTTACGATACACTGGAGCATGATTCCCTGTCGGAATACGATGCTGTGTTATCGGTGTAGCAGGTAACGTACCCTGTGCTTCAAACAATGCTTTATACTTTCGTAATAATGCTTCCATACATGAACGATCATTTCCTCTCAAATGATTTACCTTGTCACAAAGTGCTGACGTGCTGAAGGTTTGCTTTACATCATAGTCTAGCCTCGAACTATCGATGTCCTCTTCATCCATTAACTCTACTGTGGCTATTACTAAACCCTTCGGCAGATCAACATCATCCCGCCCGATATTATCTAAACTCACCGGAACCATAAACTGCCCGTTTATGTCCGTTACTCGTGATATACTCCCACGACTAAAGCAATGCTTTTCGTCTAAAACCTCATTACTCGGTAGTGGCTCTACGAAGAATAATCCCTGCTGTGGCACATCGACATCCACCGGTACCCAGATCAACTTCCCTGTACCTGCTCGTACTTTGTCACACGAAATCACCTTCAATGCACTTGTACACAGTTTAGTTGGTATCACCTTAGCTTTCGGTGCACCTTGCGACTCTGAAACATTTGCAACGGCTGTACCCATTGAGAACAAGTTCCCATCGAGTTCCAGCGTATGTTGCGAAAGGTCAATTTTGGCGTGATGTTTAATCAGAAAGTCCAACCCAAGTATTGCTGAAAACTCCTGTCCCATAGTTGACAACACCTCCATTTGCTCCTGGATCCATACGTTCCCTATCTTAAACTTGAGCTGTGCTGTCCCTAGTGCATCTAATTTTTTATCACCTACTGCACGCAATCTGTATCTCGGAGCTTCCAATCCTTTCGTGCCCACGAGGTCCACACTGACAACTGATACATGCGCTCCAGTATCCACTAAAACTCTGCGCCACTTATCTTTTATCCAAACCATCAAACTACAATCCGCCACTTCGTGCACTCTCTGAGTACCTCTTTTTACTGGGATTGCCTCCCGACGGCAGGAAGACTCACTTTTTCGTTTAACAGTTTTTTAACTGCTGTATCATTAACCCGTTTTTTGGCTTTACACTGCCATGCCTTATGCCCTATTTTCTAACAGTTGAAACACTGCGGTTCCCGACATTGTCCCTTAAAATGACGTTGCTTCCCACAATGGTAACACTTGTAACCTCCCCCTCATTTATCGACCTTAATAACAGTAAAAATTAAACCGCGTGTACCAAATGGAAATTTGGGAAAAGCAATCGTCACCGAAGTTTATCTATCGGTAAAGAGGGAGGAAACAGTTACATCTAAATGAAAGGACAAATGCAAATGAAACTAGTGAAAATTAATTTTGAAAAGGGGTAAAGTTAATAAAGAAAGTAAATGTGCGGTCGTTACGTTAACAATTAACTGACGTTAATTAGATATTTGAGCTTTGGGGAAAATTACGGTCGCCAGTCCTAAGAACAACTACTATAATAACTGAAAAAGAAAGGTTATTGCACATATAATTAGCACTAAAAGCGCGGCAACTGAAAGTTGACACGTGTTGTGTGAAAACTGAATGTTTGTCAGAAGTAATAAATTTCGCTACACTCTGACTTAATTTAGCAAAAGAATTAATAAAACGGCCGAAGTGGCGGTGCGGTTCTAGGCGCTGCAGTCTGGAACCGCGAGACCGCTACAGTCGCAGGTTCGAATCCTGCCTCGGGCATGGATGTGTGTGACGTCCTTAGGTTAGTTAGGTTTAACTAGTTCTAAGTTCTAGGGGACTAATGACCTCAGAAGTTGAGTCCCATAGTGCTCAGAGCCATTTGAACCAAGCCAATTAATAAAACCAGAAAATTGAAAGTTAATTTACTGACTGAAATTAATAGTGAACTTTGTGTCTGAAGCACTACGAAATTCAATAAAATGAGGTTAGTCTTGGGCTACCTCAACAATCATTTCAAAAGCTACTTGAATGTACGCAATTTAGAAATAAGAGATTTAACTTTGAACTTGAATTAAATGATTCTGAACAATTAACAATAGTAAAATTTAGTACATACCAAGCTGAGCTGCAGTCACAGGTAAGCTAAAATATGGTAGCAAAACTCGCACTCTTAATTTGTGCTTGTGTAATCTAAATATTGTAGCCAGCTATGAATACCTTAACTGAACTTTGAAATTAAAGCAGTGAAATCGAATTATATTACTTTAATGCTGGCGTTTGAATTTCAACAACACTCGAGTTCATTTCGGAAATGGAAGGGACCCTGCTTGGTAATGCAATTGGGACAATGAGCAACAAAGCTTCATGCTAAGTTGCTGTATTTTAGTAATGCTAATGAAACAGTTTGAAAAGCTGAGGTCTGCCATACAGTTCTAAAACTTTACGTGCTTTCAGTCTTCCTTGTTTGTTGATTGAAGGTTTGAAGTCGTCGATCGAGGAGGTGGCGACAATCACTCATTGTCGGCCGTAGCCGTTGCAGAAGCTGGATGTTGGCGCGCCTTCTTCTCGACACAGTCACCAGGCGAAACGGGCTCTTGATGTGTGCCTGCTAATGTTTCCCGTCCGCGACACCGTTCCAGAAACTATTATAGCAAGTCGAGCGCAATTACATGCTGCCAAACCGGGGAAGCGCGGCAACTCGCGGGAGCGTCACTCAATACACTTACTCCACCGCCCTACTCCAGCCAGACTCCCGCTCTGCCCGCGCTCCACGCGGCAGAGTTAACACTACCAAAGATCCTAAACACTTTGGTTCTCCACACGACCTATCGATGTTATCGTTCGATAGCATAGTTTTCCCTAGGCAACACCCAGCGTAAAAATACAATTAGTATTTACAAAACAAACCAATTATACAGCGACATAAATACATAAATATGTATGTACAAACAGCAAAAACAATTACAATATATAAAGACACAGAAATGTCATATCTTCAGATAACAAAATAAGGAAAAAAATTTATTGTACAATAGATGGAAATAGGAGGATATGCATTTCTGGCGTTACACACTCTTTGGAAGACGAAAAAATTTTCTTGTCATTGCGACTTCTAGTGGCGCTATCCACTTCCTGCAAATGTGTAGCTACGCGCAATGCTCCTGCTAAGTCACTTGGATTTTCCATCCATATCCGGCGTGAAAAATCCGGCGAGACCCCTCACAAAAATGCGTCTAAAGCTCTATTCTCTGCTTCTTTCAATAGAACTTCATTTGCACTCGCATCTTGCGTTAACTCATACGTGTACGCATTCGTTCTCCTAATTCTGTCTGAAAATTCTTCTACCGTTTCACCCATTTTTTTCATCATCCTCCCCAATTTTTCTCTAAACAATCTTGCACTGTTTTGTTTCCTAAACACTTGCAATAATCCCTCAGCCAACTCTGTGAACGTAGTAGCATCCTTTAACCCTTCGTGGTGTGCCACATAAGTCTTTGCGTCACGTATTAACCGCAACCTCGCCATTTGCAAACACATTTCATCCGACCAGCCACACAGTCTAGCCATACTACATACGTCACCAATGAAAACATTCACATCCTCTGATGTTTTACCCGAGAAGGAAGGTACCAAATTAGCCACTGAACAATCTGCCACACCGGAAAAAACAGTACCCTTGCATTCTACACTATCGCTTCCAGAGCCTGATTGAGTAATTTGCAACAATTGTTGCTCCATCCTCTGCATGTGCTGCTTTTGCAACTTATTTTCTTAAATCGATTTCTTAACTTGCTGTGTCAATGCGGCTACGGCGTCACTTATTCCTGTTGCACGTGTCTCTGTCATTTTCCGCGTGGTATACCTCACCTCACAAAAATAAAATTGTGTTACCCAGAAGCAAGTTAATTCCTAGCATGCGTAATGGCAAGCCATCTAGACTTACCACATTGCCCTGTTACATGACGATAGAAGCCACACACATTGCAAGTGCTTGATACAAATTTATCACAAGGAGCGACATGACCTGTTAATCCACACACTACACATTTAGATGGTACTAAGATAACGTGACTATCATTCCCACGAAACTGCGATAAGTCTACAGGGCTGCTAGGCCTTTCAAATGACACTCTCACATCCCTTAACATTACCCTCGACATGTCTAGCTACACAGAAAACATAGAGACAAGGTAATTGCTGGACTCACCGTAATTGGTGTTTCTCGGTTGCTCCACACGGTGCTAGCCAAAGTCGTGGCGTGGGTGCGAATGACACCACTTGTTACGACTTCTGCAACACTTGTTAGCAGCAGACACAGTGGCTGCGCCAAAGACTGAGACGGCGTGGAATTTTACAATTATTTATTGGAATTTCTTTAGCATTTCTCCCTCGTCGTCGCTGCCCAGCCCTGCGGATCCCTATACCTGACTGCTACTGTGTAGATTCTCCAACAATGCGCGCTACGCGCGCCGCTGATCGCACTCGGGAGCCTCAGGCCACCAGTGCTCCGCTGAAGCCAGGATGCCCTGTGGTTGAGATGAACTCGTCGCCGCTCGGCGCCCCAGTATGGCACGCCCACGGAGCCGCGTCGTCGTGAGGTCAGATGCCGACGCCTGCTGCACCGGCACCTGGGAAGCCGTCAGTCGCGATGTCCGCGAGGTCCTGTCATGGACGGACCATGCGCCGTGGGGCCAGGTTGCCGTGAAGTCCGGGCGTCAGTCCCTGGCGGCTCCTGTGACCAAGACCGCGCTGCGGCCAGTCCTGCTGGAAGTTGTCGCTGTAGTTATTCAGCCATGGCGCTGACCGAACTCGGGCGGATCTTCAGAGCTGAAGTTGACATCTGGCGGCGAATGGATGACTCCTGCGAGCTGGAACAGACTTCCGGAATCGTCACCTACGAAGACTGAACATTTGGACATAGACCACATCTGTCCTCAGATCCGAACTGCTTCCTAATGGCTTCTGTCTATTGCTGCCTGCGCTCCACTATTTATTCAGTTAGTCATAATTTATTCCATGGAAAAGCTGCACGGTCATCAACAGTAACTGTACTTTCGAGAACAAGTTACTGTCTTCGTATATAACCTAGGATCAAGTATCAGTGAACTATCGTCCAGCAGCAATCCAAGTGTAGATCTAAGTTTTGGTGAAGAGGGTACCAGTGAAGATGTCGCCACGAGTACTCCAATTACAATGGGAAGAGTAGGCGGAGATAATTTGTTAATGTTATTAATGCAGCATATGAAAGAAGCGAAGGAACAGATGGGACAGCTTAAGGATATAGGTCAGCAACGGCAACAGTTAAGTCATCAATTAAGTGAACAAAAGGCGGAATTAAAGAATATTCTTACTGAAAATACTAATCAGATAAGGGAAATCCAGGAGGGTTTGACAGCACTAAGAATACTGTTGAGACAGAGCAGGGTGAACTCAATACTCGTGGGGTAGCAGTAGAAGAACGGGTAGATATATTAGAAACTAATTTCACACTAGAGTTGTCTAGAAACGAGGAGAGATTCGAAAAACTAGATAAACCTGTAGAAGCAGAAAATTCTAAACTTAAAGCAGATGTTGTTCAGACTAGGAAAGTGTTAGAAGAAAAAGTAGAAGCTTACAAAAGGAACTCTGTGAGTTAAAATTTACAGACATTACCAATCAAATAAGTAATGTAGAACTGAAGTGTGATGAAAAAATAGATTTGTGTAGAAATAATGTTGTAGATTTAAGTAAGAAAGTTGTAGAATTACAAGAGGGTGTAGCTCAAAGAAAGTTTGTTAGCAATATTTATTGTGTATGGTGTGCATACCTTTAAAATGCTTTCCAGGAGATGGGAAATTGCATCCTGTTGATTTTTTACGACATTGTCAGGATAATTTTAGTAATGACATGACAGACAATGTTGATATTATATTTGTTAACTGATTTTTGGATGTAGAAGAAATCTCATGGACCAATCAGATTGTTAATTCTACCACGTCATATGATGAATTCGAAAGAAAGTTTTTAAATAAGTTTGGTCAGAATCTGAGCAAGCTAGGATTAAAACTGAATTCTTGAATGGTCGAATCTATAGGGAAAGTGATGATAGGTTGAAACCAATTGAGGAAATTAGTGCACTTAGACAAAACTTCTGAAGAATTAATACAAATAGATGCCTTAAAAAGGAGATTACTAAAAAGAGTACAGTGGAGTTGATTTATGAACCAGATGACTCTAGATCAATTCTTGAGATATGTAGATAATATGGATAGAGCCTTTGAGAGAAATGAGAGGGTAAATAATTACAGATTTGACAATGAACCGTCTGGGTGGGGGGGAGTTGGAATCAAAGCAGGAATCAAGGCGGGAGTGATAATGAAAATCAGAATAATAGTAGTGGTTACAATAGAAGTGATAATAGACGGATCAACTATAGTAATGGGAATGGAAACACAGGATATGACAACAGGGAGAGACCTTGGGAGAATAGTAATAGACAATTGGATAATCTCCAATCAAGACGAGGCAATTTAAACTGACAGACACCTCATTGGAAGCCTGTCAGTTTGGGGTGAGAAATAAGTACCAAAATCATGCTAAACACCACCGGCCTGGAGTCATCGAAAATAGATACATAAGACAGACTAATCAAGATGTTGGAGTGGAAATGACAGAACTAACATAAGAAGAGCACATCAGATTAGCAAATTACAGTTTGACAGTAACTTCCAGAAAAGTATGAATGAAAATGTTGAAGACAGAAGTATTAGCATCTGTAAGAATGTTGAAGAGTTTCCATTAGAGGAGGAAACTATCCCATGTCTATATAATCAGTGTGGTGAAGAAGTTTGCAAAGAAAATGTTGGTTCTGATAGTAATATTGATGAGTTTGGTTTAGGTAAATTAATGGAGGATGAATCTATTCCTGTTAACCACTTAAGTGATGATACTTGTACTGGTGTACTTTTCAACAGTTCTGATGATCATTGTAAAGATGTTGTAGAAGTGTCTAGTATTGGAGGTGATAGCATGTGTGGCAATGTTGATAGCGAAAGAGTCAGTAGTAATGATGAATAGGAGGAAGAATTAGATGGCATGGTGTATATGGGGGTTAAAGAATATTTAATTAATGGTGAAGAAGATGATGTCAGTAGTATTTGTGAAGAATATGAGAACTAGATTGTGCCAATGGAAACTGGGAAGGTATCATCAGATAAGGAACATGTGGAGAGCCATCATGATTTAGATGTGATGCTAGAAACTTTATCGGGTACTTACAAGGGTTATAGTGACACTGACAGAGTAAAAAGGGTCATCAAGATTATTTGTGAAGAACTGTATTCCAACTGGGAAGGTAGAACCAGTCAGTGGGCTCACAGTGAGATCAGTTCTGGGAAAAGTAGACAGTGTGTAAAAGAGGGACATGACATCAAGCAGTCATCTGATGTAGCACTAAGTAAAATACAGACAAGTAAGAGAAATTGTGTAGGCAAAAATGATATAAGTGACTTGGACTTTAGAGAGGTTGAGGATGATCTGTTGCATGAAGATAAGGAAAACAGGAAGAAAAAGTCTTAGGTTGCCTGTATATATGTATAAAAGTTGCATATTATGAGGGAGTTTGCCTCTTAGACACAGGTAGTCCTGTTTGTGCCATTTCTTAAAACTTTAGAGTCCAGATAAGACATAGTGCTGACGTTGAAGAATATCCTGTTATTGGAATCAAAATTAAGGGAGCAACTGGTAGGCACAGCAAAGTTGTAAACAACAATCCTTACTATCTTTCACCATTAATGATGTACCGTATAACAAGGAAAAAGATAAGATGATGTAGATGCCCTCAGGAGGACACCACATCTTAGTGTCAAGTGTATGGCGAGCACTACGTCTCTGAGCTATGTAGCATTCTATTTTCTTCTTTTCGTTTTTGGATGCTACACATTTTGCTCATCCACAAACCTGTAATGAAGTTACCTCTCACTATAATACTATCCCTTCTCTGTAGTATAAGTTTTCTGTATGTAATATGAATATTGAGTGACATTATTTGAGAAATAACTTGAAAATGTAAACTATGTACTACATTTGACTTTCTTACAGTAATGATTGACCAATAAAATTATAATAAATTTTTTATCTCTTAAGATGTGTAAATAATGATTCCTTAAGCATTTCAGACAATAGTTACTACTATAGCAGAAACATAAGTGAAAAGGAAATTTTAAAACCAGTTCATGAGAAATGTGTTGTGTAAAACATAGTGAGAAAGTTATGACAGCTTTGTAGAGATAAGGATGATAATACGTTAAAGTGTGTACTATATATATAATGAGTATTGTAAATGTTGTTAAGAAACTACTTTCTGGCCATCACACTCTGTGGACAATCTGTATTAGTAAGTAATGTTTACCTTTTCTGTGTATGTTATTAGCTTTATGAACCTGTGATGATGTTCAGAAGGTAACTGGTGGGACAATTTATAGTTCTGGGAGTAAAAGACAATTTTCTAGATCCATGTGTGTGTGTGTGTGTGTGTGTGTGTGTGTGTGTGTGTGTGTGTGTGTGTGTGTGTGTGTGTGTGTGTGTGAGTACTGTACAGTGTATAATAGTTATAGATAAGTTATTATTAGCATTTTCATGACAGAATAGAATCTGGGAGTACAGATGATAACGGATATTATTGTAGTTATATTCTGTAGAGCATGTATTTTATCTGTGCGAAGTGATAGCATTAAGTAGCTCAAAGGTGTTTCTATGAGAAATACAGGCATGGTCATGATTTTATGAATTTGCTAATGAGATGTATAAATGGACAATGTTAAAGATGTACACATGTTATCAAACGGATTAGTTGGACTGTGACAAAAGACATTTTGTGAAAAGTATGTCATTACAAGATTCGGTGATGCGGAACAGTCTGTGAGTTTATGTTTGATATGGTAAAGAGTTAAATGAGATCTGGGGGGGTCAGAAGTACTGTATAGTGTAATATATTGAAATACTAATAAGAAAGAGAGGATATTATATAATTTATTTTTGTTCATTGACTTTAACCTGTATATAGTTAAATCTTTACAGTTTAGATATGCTTATCTTTGTGTGATTTTGTTTATAAATATGCTAATAGTATAGGATAATATGTGAATGATTTTAATATATTTATACCGGATGTGACCATAATTATAACCTACACAAGTACTTTGAGTAATGAGTCCAACCCTGTTCCTACCTAGAGAACTGTTTCCAAGATCCTTACCTGACCTGGAAGTAAAAGCTAAAAACTGTGAAAGTAATAGTGGAAGGTGCTATTGCAGCGTAGAGACTGCCAGAAAAAGAAGGGTTGCAGATACAAGATGGACAGTGCAAAAGGACTGATGATTGTGTGCTGCCAGTTCCTTAAGATGTACAATGTGAAGCAGTGACTGGAATGACAGCTAAGAACAATAAAATTAGATTTTTATATTAAAACTAATACTAAGAAAATTTAAATGTATTGAAAAAATTGTGATTTGAAAATAGCAGATCGTCCATATGTATTTAGCAGCCATTCGTACAAGTAATACTTGTAAGAGTAGCTGGGGGAGTGTATGATGCAACAGCCTCCCCCAAGATCATTATGAACTGTCCGATATCACATTTTTTAATTACATCCGTGTATTTATCGTATGATTCAGTGCTTCCTAGGGCCTATTATGTGTATTTTTATAGGTATCGTTCAGCTCAGTTGGTCCAAAAACATATTCTTCTTTGTAAATACATATAGAATATTCTGGAATGACGTGTAATCTCGTGATTGTTAATAGATTTTTGTCATTAACAAAAATATGTACATATACCAAATTAAATATCAGATCGTGAAATTGAAGGAATAAATGTTTAGCAACAAATATTAAGAGGCTGTGGAAATGTTAGCATAAATAACTAATGCCCATAATTACCATAATTGCAATTTGTAAATTCACTAACCCAAAAACCTCATTACGATTCAAATGAAAATAACAATCATTATCCAGTGATGTAATTTCATTCTTAATTCATTGTTATGTAATTCATTGTAATTAATGATGCTTGTAAATTACGCAGGTATTTATCTCTTGTTAGTTACACCACCCAAATTCACGAAATTCCGATGTTTGGGAAAACATGTGTGTATTTAACTTATGTAAACTGCGGAAGCACAATGTGTATACTTCGAACAAATGTTAGCAATAAAATCCATTCAGTCACTAATTACGAAATTAAAGGAAAATCAAAATAATTGTTGAAATCAGATTGTGAATTAATTCTCACACGTAAAACCAGGATGATGATAAAAATTATCATGTTATTTGACATTATATTTTATAACCTGCGTAAATGTAACAGCAGATAGTTTAGATGTAATTGCTTTTAATTGTAAGTTACATTTTGTAATAAATTAACAATGCTAGCGATTGTTAAAACTGTATTTAATGTGACGCAGCGAGGCTGCGTAAGTAGTCAGATTCGTCAGTTGTTTTGCACTTATGTCAGTTCTGTCGATCAGCTGATGTCAATAAATAATTTGTCAATCTTGAAATTTTCGTGATGTTCTCATTATTTTCAGTATCCACAACATAGGTGAACTACAGGCCAACACACGTTAAGTAGTAACGTTCAAAAAGATCGATACAAGTCAGAGGATAGGGAGATAGGTGCAGAAGGCGCATAGGGTCTGACAAGAATATTTAGGAGATTTGGAGGGCGGTGGAAAGCTATTCTATGTGTGATGGGCAAAATTTCGGACAGAATGGATCTCATTTCAGGGCATGATTTTAGGAAGTCATGGCCCTGTCGAAGTAGCTGATTAACATATTCCAGGCAAGGATAATGCTGAGTCACTACTGCTGTGCTCCAAAGCTGTTTTGTGAAGGAATCAGCAGTACCAGGATTGGATGCGATGGCCCTGGAAACCTGCTTTTTAACTAGGCTGGTGGCGTAATTACGTGCAGTGAAGGCTGAAGTGAGAATGGTGATGTATTGCTGAAAGAGTACTCAGCTGAACAAATACGTTTGCCTCAGATGCCAAGGCTGTATGGGAGGGAATGTTTGACACCTCAGAGGTGAAGTAGTTATTGGTAGGTATAAAGTTGATTAATGTGAGTAGGAAGGACGCCATATGTTTGGAATTAGGTGGGTGCTGACTGATGAAATGTTCAGCAGCAGACAGACCATGCACGTGGGGCATGTTGGTACAGAGGGAGGTGGCATCAATGGTGACAAGCAAGGTGTGTGATGGGAGCGGAGTGGGCATGGATTTTAGACGTTCTAGGAAATTGTTGGTATCTTCGACGTAGGAGGGGAGTTTTTGTACAATGGGTTGCAGGTGTTGATCAGCTTAGGCAGATATACATTCAGTGGGTGCTTTGAAGCCAGCAACTATAGGATCACCAGAATGATTGGGTTTGTGGATCATAGGAAGAAGGTAGAAGGTGGGGGTGCGTGGTCTGGGTGGGGCGAGAAGCTCTATGGATTGAGTTGTTGGTCCTTGTGAGGGGCTTGAGGTTTTAAGGAGGGAGTGTGGGTCAGTTTGAATAACAGGTATGGGATCTTGATGGCAGACGTTGTATGTAGAGGTGTCAGACAGCTGGGTAGACCTTGACTTACTACAATGGTAGATCCTTTGTGTGTTGGGAGGATAATGATGGAGTCATCAGTTTTTAGGGAACATAGAGCCTGGAGTTCTGTGGAGGACAGGTTAGGGTCACGTTTCAGGGACCTGAGGAAGGGTTGTGAGTCAATGCTGGATGTAAGGAATTCTTGGAAGGCTTTTAAGGGATGATTTTGAGGCAGTGGTAGTGTATCATGTTGGGATCGTGGTCTGAACTGTTCAAGGCATGGTTCAATGTTAGGTTTGCTGTTGGAAAGATTTTGGGGTTGGGTTGCAAAGTGATATTTCCAATGCATATTACAAGTGAAGTAAAGGAAGTTCTTCACCAAAGCAGCATGATCAAATGTAGGTTTATGGCTGGAAGTGAGGCCCTTAGATAATACAGATAATTGAGGAGGGGAGAGTGCTTTAGACGAGAGGTTAAGGACACTGTACTGTTGCGACTCGTTCTTGGGATTATGGGTTATTCTTGGTCTGGGAGGCAGTGGTGAAGGCTGTGGGATATTAAGGAGGTCGAGCAAGCTCGGTTTGTAGGAGAGGAGTGGTGCATGACATTAGTGACCTTGGCGCCTGTTTCACCACACATGCCATCTAGATTCTTCCCCCACAAGAACTCTGCAGGTGGGAATTACCACTACAACGTGTCCTTGGTTCTCGCCACCGACCTGGCCTTAATTTACGTTAATTTCTTCCGTCTCAGCTTTTACTCACTGTAACTACTCTGCTTCACTCCGTTTCAGTTATCTACATCTTTCATTGTCTTTCCCGTCTATTTTGCACTGCCCCCTCCCACTTCCGTTATGTATAGTGCACTTAGCTTACTCACTCTTATTAACTCGTGCACGATGTTTTAGTAGTAACCAATGTCTTGCATATTAGCCTGTCTTCCACCTTTGATGTCTCAGGTTTTCAGATCTCATCTGGTGCTGTCTCCAACAATCATTCTTTCCTTCACAGCCCATATGTAAGTCTCCCCTGTCCCGCGGTTTTGGGTGACTTTCCCAAAATCTTCCCCTTTTCCTTCACAGTTCTTCCTTGCCCTTCAATACTTCTGCCTGAAGAAGGATCCACTGGCTCCAAAAGCTTTCCAATCACAATTCTCTTCTATGTGTGTGTTTTGCCACTGCTTGGTGTGTAGATTTTTTATCTATCGAATTAAATAATTTCATCAATAATTGGTTGTTTTCGTTGGAATACATTTGTGTTTCATGTGATCTAAAACCATATATAGTACTCGTAATTCACATCTATTGATCTTTGTGTACTGTGGTGACATTAAGCAAGCCCTGTACAGTAATTAGGCAACACTGTCATGGTAGTTTCTACCCTAAATGGAGACATAGACACTGCAATTATCTACATTAAATAACAGGTATGTTACGCTTGGTAATGTGAATCAAGACCTGGTTAATATGTGTCAAAGAAAGGAAAGGATGTTATAAAAGAGGATCAGTAATTTACTATGAAATAATGCAATTCTGTTTCACAGTGCAGAAATAGGTTACTTTATTAGCATGCTTTAAACATACAATTAAATTAGACAGTGTCTTCACAGAACAAAAGCACTATTCATAAAGTTAACACATGCAATTGGATGACCTCCAAATATAAGTCTCTGTTATGTAGAACATACTGAGCTTTTCGTAATTTCCTTATGTCTATGTGATCTTAGGGGAACTTAATAATATTAAACATATTGATCAACAGAATAATTTAGTTGAAATGCATCAAAATTATAGATTAGCACATGACCTTGCTTTATTATTCTAGTTAATTACATGTTTTTACACTTCATACATTGACTTTAAATTGTAAATCTGTAGTTCAGGTACATTTATGGGAATCTCTAGAGCGTAGTTTCAAATTCCAATGATCACCATAATTATAAAAATAATTTGATTTTAAAGCCAGACAGAACAAACAGAAAGATATAGCAACATTTGCAAGGAAGTAGGTTATCAGAAAAACAAAACAGTACACTGCCTCCATAATAAACTTGCTTCATGAATTACAACAGAACATGTCGTACTTCATGTCCATGAACTGCATACTAGTCAAGTTAGTATAACAAATATGCAAAAGAATAAGAAATATGTATGAAGTTTCTTAAAACATCTATAATAATTCTATACAACCAAAACTTGGTCATCTAGCTCTAGAAATATGTAAAAAAAGGAGGTAAATTGTCATAAATAATAGTTCATGTTTTAGGTAACTGAGTGAGTAATAAGGAAATAACACCAGAGGGTAGTGTGTCTTTTACATACTGTTATAAGATATTACAGTTATCTCCTACAAAGAACACCAGCTACTCACACAATTTTTATACATATTGCAAGGTGTCAACATCGAGAGTTTATTATGTTTATCTCTTGACATCAAGATTAATATATTCCATTGACAGTACAGAGCACACAGAATAATTGAACAGAAATATAATTACTACATATTGATTATGTAACATCACTTGAAATAAATCCATTACCATTAATCTTCCCATCACTCTGTCAGATTTATGCTATGTGCTGTTTATTACCCCATGAGAAACATGTCTTCAACTGTAAAACACAGGACAAGTTGCAGATATGTGCTATTATATTTTATTGGTGATGGTATTAGATGGTTGTCAAGTGTGTATTTCTCATTTGGTTTTAAAGGGTATACATAAATGTCTCCAAAGAGCTAAAAATATTCAAAGCAAGGTGTAAATGACTTGCTTCCACTTTGTAAAATCTGATTGTATCACTTATGCAATAATATACTTTTGGAAATTTATATGACATAATATATTTTGCTTGACATGGAAAATGTGTTTCTGGATCTGAGAAAAATTTTATGAACTAAGGAACTGAGAGGATTTTTAAACTAAGAAACACAAATGTTCCATTCAAAATGTACTGATATCAAAAATAATTTGGTCGGTGCCCAGCATGGAGAGATAAATGAAATCAAGTGTTTGTGAAGAGTGTGTAGTTGGAATATTTAAACATACCAACAATTGTTTTAAAATATTTGTCTTCAGTAGTTTGAGTCTCGTGCTTGCTTATATGAGATCCAGTAATGCAATGTAGGAGACATGGAGTATAAACCTTTTCAGATAAAAATAAATTCTAAGTGTTCTTTTACTTATTTTTCACTGCATACTTTGATTACTAAGTGGTATGACAATTTCTGTAATAACTGATTGAAACTGCTTATACACCACGACTGCAACACACAGTCACAGTTAATTTTTTTCAATGAATGAAAACAGTGGGAAAGTTTTTCGTGACTGGAAGCAGATCATTTCATTTATGACCAATGGATGTGTTAATGAACTTCCACTGGTTATTTTGGCAAAATAAATGTATACTTCCTGCAGTATTTTTAACTATATGTTATTTAGGCTATGTCTAACCTACATCGAAAATACAATGTAAATATCGCACTTTTTTCATGTGCCTCTATCATCTATGAAAACACATGGTTTCTCGTATTGGACTACGCTCAATTTTAACTTAGGAAGACTCTGACTGAATGTTTCAGAAAACTAAATTATTCAATAACACCAAACGCAAAGAGCATGTTAGTACTTGTTTTTGTTTTGTTATAGAATGAATAGTCTCAAATTAAATATGTGACATTGCCATCATATATCATAACAGCTTTCTTGAGAGTCACTGACAAGTATAAGACCACATCTGAAATGACAAGAGATACCAGTACTGCCACACTTTGGTAAACATACCGTAATGGATAATGTGACAGTGTTTATGGACTCACAGTCCTTCTTTAAGAAGGAATTCAGTGGTCTTTTATGAGGCGAGAATTATGAAGACAACACATCTACTATCCCGTCAGGTTAATGGATAGTCAACAACCATTTCATGTAGCATCTGGAACTGTATTACATTTTACTTCATGGGGGGTTGCAGCTGTGAAGATAGTAAAACTTTTTAGATATTACAAGTTATAACCAGGAAACTTTTCTCACGGGTTTCCTCTTCTAAGTGTAATGTATGTTATTCATTATTTGGAACAGATTGTTTCAAATCCACCATCAGCAGTTTTACTATCATCTTTAATAGTTCTCCCATTTCTGACTGCATACCATGACCTCCCTCTAACAGACAGTCTCCTTAATGTCAACAATTTACATGTGAATTAACTGGACACATAAGAATTCCTTTTTGACAATAATATCGACATTCAGATGTAGTTGAAGAAATAGATTAGCGTAAACATTCACAGGTAGAACGTGTTGATTAAGCTTCGCTCACATTAGCATATTTCTTCTCGGCCTCTTGAATCGGAGGCCTGGCATTTGCAGCACCATTCATTGTTGCACCATTAGATTTTTGCTTGTTTACTGTGTTACCTTTCTTCACAATCTGCACTTTGGGTGCAAGCTTCTGTCGCAGACTTCTATAGAAACTGTAGACAACCAGGATGAAATAAGCACTGATTGCTGGAACAGAAGAAAGTGCTGTTATGAAGAGGTCTAAACTGTCTGTTAGCAAATTTGTAAAGGGTGCTATATTGAACCAAGTGTTTCTTTCCATCTGACTGTTTACACTATTAAACACGACAGTCATACATCAGCAGTAAAGTGGATTAATTTAAATAGAGAACAATGAAATATAAGTTGTGAAACTGACAACCATGAGATGGAGAAGATTTGCTTCCTTTTGAAAAATGGGGTGGTATAATGTCAATGTTATTTGTCTTGGAAGGCTCTTTTCACAGCTGCATAACTCTATGCTTTGTTGAAAAACTAATCACTCTATGTCATTAGCAACACACTGAATTCACTAAAATCGTTTATTAAGGGCTGTATTTATGTTCTTAGATGTGCCTGAATGAACACTTATTAAATTTTCTTTTTTTAAATAAAAGATCGATTGCTGATATAATAAAACAGCATTATTGTATCTTTTATCAGAATAATGAACGTTTGTGACGAGTTGCGATGTAACGGACTGATACTCGAAACTGGCCTCTTCTTTTTGTGGACACTGCACTACCAACAACGGTATTTTTTCGTTTTTCGTTATTTTATGATTTGTTCCTTTTTTTATTACTAATCTCCTCTTTTTAGTTTTTTAGGTAAGTCCAGTGACCCACCACTGCACTACATTTTTTAAATTTTTACTTTTGGTCTTTTTAATTGGCCTTTACCTCCTCTACATTGCCCTCTACAAAAAAACCTTCTGCCGGCGTTTGTGCTTCGCCAAATAAAGCGTCTTCTCAACAACATTCACTGAATTTCACTTGAAAACTAAACTTTTCTTGAAATCGAACATTTTCTGTAAACATCAAAATTCTTCTCCGAAATTAAACATTTAAGAAGAAAATTAGATTTCTTCAGTCCTAAAATATTTTTCGAAACTAAACTACCTTGTCAACTAGAATGTTATTGGAAACTTAAAATCTTCTTATAAAATGAAAAATCTTTGGTAAATAAAAGTCTTACTGGGAGGTCTTCTTGCGATCTGAAATGTTACTGAAAAATGAAAAAGTTCATGTAATGTAAAATGTTCTTGAATGTATTAGTAAAATAATCTTCTTCTTGAATCGAGAATAAACATAAAATATGTATAACTTAAGGGGAAAATCTGAACAGAGTGGAATCAAAATGTAAAGCAAAATACACAATGTCTTCTGTGTGATCACAGTGTCTCGAAACTCTACAGTGATTTCCCTGCTACCAGTCTGGCCTAGAATTCCCGGATTAAGGATACTGTGCAGTTTAAATACAGTTGAAATATCAAAAGAGTTACTAAGATGATGCTGACCTACTCTTTCGTAGAGATCTACGCTGTGAGGTATCGTTCCCTACGACATTAATGGATAGAGCTGTTGGAGGAGCACTGCCTGTGAAAAGCAGGGTTCCATGTTCGAACCCCATTCTGGGGTCACAATTTTATAAATTACGTATTATATTACGACTGTGCAGGTAGCTCTATTGTCAGTATTAAAGTGAGTTTTATGTGAGAACAATGTACGTAACTTTGTTGCAGCGCAGTACATGAATTATGTGAAGAGCAGAATATTCAGTTCTTATTCTCTCCTTTGAATAGCACAAGAGATATTGAATTCAATTGACTATAGCAGGAAATAAACAACTGCGTCACACGGAACAGGCGAAAGTGAATACAGACGCATAAAAAATGAGACTGACAAAAAAAATGCAAAATTGCTAAACGGGAATGTTTAGAGGATAAATGCAAGACTGGCCGGCCGGTGTAGCCGAGCGGTTCTAGGCGCTTCAGTCTGGAACCGCGCGACCGCTACGGTCGCAGGTTCGAATCCTGCCTCGGGGATGGAGGTGCATGATGTACTTAGGTTAGTTAGGTTTAAGTAGTTCTAAGTTTTAGGGGTCTGATGATCTCAGATGTTAAGTCCCATAGTGCTCAGAGCCATTTGAACCATTTTTTTTAAAATGCAAGGCTGTAGAAGCGTGGATAACTAGGGGAAAGTTAAATGCCTGCTATAGGAAAATTAAATAGACCTTTTGAGAAAAGAGAAGCAGCTATATGAATATCAAGAGCTCAGATGACAAGCCAGTACCAAGCAGAAAAGGGTAATCTAAAACATGTAAAGATTAAGAGAAGATGAAAGCTTTCTAAAGCTAACATGAGAAAATTCAATAAAAAAAGGGCTGTACAACAGTAACGAATTTGAAGGCAATGTTATATAAAAAAAGTGGAAGTAAATGAATATGAGATGGGAGATACAATACTGCGAGAAAAATTTGACAAAGCACTGAAAGACCTAATCCGATACAATGCTCCTGGAGTAGACGACATTCTCTCAGAATATTGAGATTCTTGGGAGAGAATCACAGCCTATTCCACCTGATTTGCAAAATATATGACAGGCGAAATACTCAGACTCCAATAAAAGTGTAATAATACCACTTTCAAAGTAGGCAGTTACTGAAAGCAATGAATATTACCTATCAATTTAATAAGTTGTGGATGCAAAATACTGACACGAATTATTTGCAGAAGAGTGGAAAAACTGGTGGAAGCCGAACTAGGGGAAGGTCAGTTTGGATTTCAGAGAAACGTAGGAACGACTTGTCTTAGAAGACAGACTGAAAAACGGCAAACCTTCGTACACTGTATTTGTTCATTCTGAAAGGTCTGACAACGTTGACTGGAATGCACTGTTTCAAATTCTGAAGTTAGCACAATAAAATACATGGAGGGAACGTTGTTTGCAACTTACCCATATCTACAAATCAACGGAAGCGAAATTATTCCCTTGATGGCAAGAGAAGTCAGACACAAAGAAAAACTAAAATTTTCAGAGCCATAGATTCTTTTTCCTATTAAAGTTTTACCAGAATCGATCAGTCATGTAAAATCTTTCGCTGCCTTAAAAAAATTTAAGATTATCCTGAAAATCCTTCAGGAAGTAAGCATATGAGAATCATTTACGAAGAAGAAGAATAATTTGCTTTAGACGCTGAACAGCGCATACTTGAATCTATGTAATGAAGGGAACTAAATATCAGCAAATGTTGCGGAAGCGGCTGTTACACAACGGTGTACAAAAAGTATCAAGAAATTAGTGTCTTACGCCTATTTTGTCCACTGTTTAAGTTAAAATTAAAATTTAGTCCTTAAAGACGCTGTAGAGCCTAATCAAGAAACAGCGCTGTTAATAGAAACAGTTGAGGACACCTGTAAATTTTATGGACACAACATGATGCGGGAGATGGATTTAAAAATTAGTTCCGTGAGTACTTGCAAGATGACGCTAGAAACTACTCAACGCAACGCGTTGGAGTGGAAGGTACGATTACATCTATGCACTTAAATTTTCATTGACATTCGCAACGATTCATTTAGGGGACTGCTTTCACATTTTTACCGCTCAGCAGTTTGTGCTGAGCGCGACACAGGTGAAAACGCAGAAGTATTTCTACGAAGAGAACGTTTGTGAAGTCTTGCAAAAGCGAAATGAAGTACAGAAAAAAACCGATGCAGCAAACGAAAAAAAGCGGTTTCCTTAAAGTCGAAAAATTTCGAAGCGTGAAAGTGGAAACAAGTCTTTATCGACTTCGGCTTCCACTAACGAGGGAAAGAGCAGTCGACTTCAGAACATATAAAGATGAGGAATGAACACTAGTGACCACTAAAGATGCTAAGTAAATAAAAATACAACGTGTCTGGTGACAACTTTTTTAAACTGAATTCATATTGTGAGTTTTAGAAAAATGTTGTTCTTAATTTTTTTCTATTGACTGAAATGGGAGGGGTGCAGCTATGGTGATGATGTAGTGTTTGGATGTGGGGGGTGACTGTGAGAGACGAGAGGTAGACGTTAGGAAAGCGGGTGGGGAGAAGCGTGAGTCAAGGGGATGGGGCTTCAGTTGAGACACTTGCCCTGATTCTCTCGTCACTCTAGTTACGCTCCTGGTACTGCCGCCGCCATAAGTATTTTTTTTTTTCAAGCACTTCAAGATGATCACATATTTTATCGTATATGCCAGTATAAAATCAGTTTACAGACATAGCAGTAGAATATATTTCTTGTTTCATATACTCACCCATAAATATACCGCATATCAGAAGTCCAATGATACCAGGGAGATAGAATTCATCATCTGATAAAAATGCAGTAGACATCTGAACCATCACCAGTGAGCTCAAACAAGTAATTATGGCCTTGATGATCACCCATAGTAGCGCAAATCTGATAGTTTCCTGTAAAAAGAAGTAAGATACATGCTAAGAAACGTTTTCGTAAGAGATGATATGGAAAACAGATGATCCATTCACTCTACATTTCTCTTATTCGAGAAGTTTCTCTCTCACTTTGTCCTTTCACTGACAATCAATTTACCTCTCTGTTGCTAGTGCATATTCCCTCTTCCTCTCTTCTCTCTCTCTCTCTCTCTCTCTCTCTCACCGACATGTATTAACAGGGAAAGTAAAACACGAGGAATGAGTACTCCAGCAGCAACACCACCACCCTGTCCCCCGCTGACTGCTACTGCCATGCAGTAGCGATGTTAGTCGCTGCTGGTTATTCTTCGTGTTTTACTGTCCCTGTTAATACATATCACTTAACAGAATATCGCACTAGACTAATTTGGGACCACTCTATCGAACGGGCACATAAAATCCCTCTTAAAAAAATTGTTTGTAGCGGGAAACAACCCGACGCTTTCCGTCGACACTGGGTATCGCATTAAAGAAGTGATAAGCAGTATTTGTTTGGGCTGATTCCTGCTACACGCTGCAAAAACAAAGTTACAAATATATGCCGAAGCACCAGAAAAACTGCGTCTGACGACTCTTAGAAGAGACACCCGACTGAGAGAAACAGAGAGAGAGAGAGAGAGAGAGAGAGAGAGAGAACGGGTGATGGAGAAAGAGAGGGAATGTCCCATCATTATAATAGGGGTGTGCGTGTACGTATATTTAGAATAAATATGACAAAAATAAGTTTCTATGTTATATAACTTTCATCCATTTGGGAGCATCAGTCAAACTGAAGTGCTTATTGTCGTAACTGAATAACGTGAATCGGGTGTAATCAAGTATTTATCAAATAACATTACAGGCCACGTAACGTGATTTATTATGCAGAAAATGAGCGGCAACCGACGCAGTAGAAAGCTGCTTCATCACCATACTCGCATAAAAGAAAAAAGATAAGATGCAATGTGAGAACAAAGTCTGTTGCGTTTCCCGACATAACCTGGATAGTGCGCCACACATTCATTCCACAAGGTACCACGCTTAACCAGCATTACTGTATCCAAGTGCTGAATCAATCGTCAAATGGGGATCAAAGAATTGGCTCCTCCACCAATGTTCCCGGTCATATTGCGTTAAGTGTCAGACAGTTTTTTTTTTGGGCAATAAGAAAACGACAGTTCCCTAGAATGAGAATAGGCTTACAAGGAAACCATTTTCAGGACATGGACGGAGCTAAGCAAATGTCAACAAGCACACGAGGCACTGTTTACGAAATCAAGCAGTCCTGCCTAACACTACCACGTTCATGATGAAGCAGTGTTTAATGCTCTTTATACAAGTTTTGAAACAGGTTTCTCATTTCATTTAATGCAAGTGCACGAAGTAAAAGAAAACACAGACATATAACTCCAAATTTCTACTTGTATTCTCATTTTCATGTTTAGCAAGATTTTCAGATTTAATCCATTATATAAATTCCCGCAGAATTACCATATGAATTCAGCAGTTCAAATTTACTGAATAGGGACAAAAATTCTGGCATATAACACTGGTTATTATTGAACTGCATCTGCAACGTTGTCTTCACACAATATCTTTGATCTGTTCTTTAGTATACCACTTGCCCTCGTGAGTTGACAACTGCCTCAATTTTTTTCGAGTTTCCCTCCTTCCCACTTGAAGTATCAATGAACATCACTTTTCAAACTGAAAATCCTGCCTTTGTAACCGTAGCCATTAGCATTCAATAGTGTGGTGACATTCAGTTCGGAGATAAACGACGGTGGAAGGGATTTTCGTTACCAGTGTCTGGCTGGTTATCTTGTGTTGTGCTGCATTAAGCTCAGCTGCTCTTCTGTGTCATCAGCGACAAGTACGTTATTTATTGCCACCACGTTTGACGACTCCTGTTGAATAATGTTTGTATTGTTCTGAAATAAGTTACAACGTAAATCTTATGGCGTTACAGCGATGGCGGGGACGAGCGCAGCGCTGCGTGTGAGAGTAATGGTGGCGATTGCCGCTGAACCAGGAGACACAACCGGTCCAAGCCCTACCGTCAAAGATGGTTACTATGCGAAGTCAAGGACTATGAGCAGTGCAACCACTGACAACGTGGGACTGACAGCAGAATCATTTTATGGTATGTGTGGTGATGACTCAAGGCTTACCATTTTACGCGGTATTTGCTTCTGACCTTGTACACAAATGTGATCAAAAGTATCCGGACGGCCCCCCAAAAACATACGTTTTTCATATTAGGTGCATTGCGCTGCCACTTACTGCCAGGTACTCAATATCAGCGACCTCAGTACTCATTAGACATCGTGAGAGAGCAGAGGCCCTCCGCAGAACTCTCGGACTCGGAGCGTGGTCAGGTGATTTGGTGTCACTTGTGTCATACGTCTGTATGCGAGATTTCCACACTCCTAAAGATGTCTAGATCCACTGTTTCCGACGTGATAGTGAAGTGGGAACGTGAAGGGACACATACAGCACAAAGCATACAGGCCGATCTGGTCTGTTGACTGACAGAGACCACCGACAGTTGAAGAGGGTCGTAATGTGTAATAGGCAGACATCTATCCAGACCATCACACAGGAATTCCAATCTGCATCAGGATCCACTGCAAGTACTATGACAGTTAGGCAGGAGGTGAGAAAACTTGGATTTCATGGTCGAGTGGCTGCTCATAAGCCAAACATCACGCCGTTAAATGCCAAACGACGCCTTGCTTGATGTAAGAAGCGTAAACATTGGTCGATTGAATAGCGGAAAAACGTTGTGTGGAGTGACGATCCACGGCACACAATATAGCGATCCGATGGCAGGGTGTGGATAAGGCGAATGGCCGGTGAACGTCATCTGCCAGCGTGTGTAGTGCAAACAGTAAAATTCGAAGGCAGTGGTGTTATGGTGTGGTTATGTTTTTCATGGAAGGGGCTTGCACCCCTTGTTGTTTTGGGTGGCACTATCACAGCACAGATCTACATTGATGTTTTAAGCACCTTCTTGCTTCCAACTATTGAAGAGCAATTCGGGGATGGCGATTGTATCTTTCAACACGATCGAGCACCTGTTTATAATGCACGGCCCGTGGCGGAGTGGTTACACGACAATAACATCCCTGTAATGGACTGGCCTGCACAGAGTCTTGACCTGAATCCTACAGAACACATTTGGGATGTTTTGTAACGCCGACTTCGTGCCAGGCCTCACAGACGGACATCGACACCTCTCAGTGCAGCACTCCGTGAAGAATAGGCTGCAATTCCCCAAGAAACTTTCCGTCACCTGATTGAACGTATACCTGCGAGAGTGGAAGCTGTCATCAAGCCTAAGGGTGGGCTGACACCATATCGAATTCCAGCATTACCGATGGAGGACGCCACGAATTTGTAAGTCATTTTCAGCCAGGTGTCCGGGTACTTTTGATCACATTATGTACCAGTATCCAAAAGGGAAGTACATTACTTTTCTTTTACCTGATTTCGTAGACAGAATCCATCTCAGTGTGGACAATCTGCTAAAATAAGAGGAAAAACTGGAAAAGTCTTTGAAGCAGGTTTCTGGCAGAAGAAATGAATCTTTCTCCCTAAATACGTCGTAGAAGCACTTTTTGATGACGTATGGGTGTATAGCGTGGGATTACAGGAGAGTATGGCAGGATTTTCAAATATACAGGGTGGCCCATTGATCGTGACCGGGCCAAATATCCCACGAAATTAATAGTCAAACGAAAAAACTACAAAGAACGAACCTTGTCTAGCTTGAAGAGGGAAACCAGATGGCGCTGCGTTTTTTTAAAATAGGAACCCCCATTTTTTATTACATATTCGTGTAGTACGTAAAGAAATATGAATGTTTTAGTTGGATCACTTTTTTCGCTTTGTGGTAGATGGCGCTATAATAGTCACAAACATATGGCTCACAATTTTAGACGAACAGTTGGTAACAGGTAGGTTTTTAAAATTAAAATACAGAACGTAGGTACGTTTGAACATTATATTTCGGTTGTTCCAATGTGATATATCTACCTTTGTGAACTTCTCATTTCTGAGGACGCATACTGTTACAGCGTGATTACATGTAAATACCACATTAATGCAATAAATGCTCAAAATGATACCCGTCAACCTCAGTGCGTTGTGCAATACGTGTAACGGCATTCTTCTCAACAGCGAGTAGTTCGCCTTCCGTAATGTTCGCACATGCATTGACAATAAGCTGACGCATGTTATCAGGCGTTGTCGGTGGATCACGATAGCAAATACCCTTCAACTTTCCCCACAGAAAGAAATCCGGGGACGTCAGATCCGGTGAACGTGCGGGCCATGATATGGTGCTTCGACGACCAATCCACCTGTCATGAAATAGGTGATTCAATACCGCTTATTTTTTTTAAATTTTTATTTATTTATTTATCGTTCCGTGGGACCAAATTAAGGACAAGTCTCCATGGTCATGGAATGAGTCAAAACATTAAATTATAACACGATATTAGAAACAGATAAAATGAAATATAAAAAAAAAACATATTCAGGTGACAAGTAAGTTAAAATAAAGAAAATCAACAATGTAACACTGGAATTTGCTTAATTTTTTAGCTCTTCCAGGAGCTCCTCGACAGAATAGAAGGAGTGAGCGACGAGGAATCTCTTCAGTTTAGACTTAAAAGTGTTTGGACTATTGCTAAGATTTTTGAGTTCTTGTGGTAGCTTATTGAAAATGGATACAGCAGAATACTGCACTCCTTTCTGCGCAAGAGTCAAGGAAGTGCATTCCACATGTAGATTGGATTTCTGCCTAGTATTTGCACTCCTTTCTGCACAAGAGTCAAGGAAGTGCATTCCACATGCAGATTGGATTTCTGCCTAGTATTAACTGAGTGAAGGCTGCTAACTCTTGGGAATAGGCTATTATTGCTAACAACAAACGACATTAAAGAAAATATATACTGTGAGGGCAATGTCAGAATTCCCAGACTATTGAATAGGGGTCGACAAGAGGTTCTCGAACTTACACCACATATAGCTCGAACAGCCCGTTTTTGAGCCAAAAATACCCTTTTTGAATCAGAAGAATTACCCCAAAAAATAATACCATACGACATAAGCGTATGAAAATATTCGAAGTAGACTACTTTTCGTGTTGAAGTGTCACTTATTTCAGATACTGTTCTAATGGTAAATAAAGCAGCATTTAGTTTCTAAACAAGATCCTGGACATGGGCTTTCCACAACAGCTTACTATCTATCCAAACACCTAGGAACTTGAACTGTTCCGTCTCGCTTATAATATGCCCATTCTGTCTGATCAAAATATCGGTTCTTGTTGAATTGTGAGTTAGAAACTGTAAAAAACCGAGTCTTACTGTTATTTAACATCAAATTATTTTCCACAAGCCACGAACTTATTTCATGAACTACATTATTTGATACTGTTTCAATATTACGCACAAGATCCTTCACTACAAAGCTGGTGTCATCAGCAAACAGAAATACTTTTGAATCACCTGTAATACTAGAAGGCATATCATTTATATAAATACGAAACAGCAGTGGCCCCAGCACCGACCCTTGGGGAACGCCCCACTTAACAGTGCCCCATTGGGACTGAACATCACTACCACTCTCAATATTGCGGAGAATTACCTTCTGCTGTCTGTTCTTAAAGTAAGAGGCGAACCAATTGTAAACTACTCTCCTTACTCCATAATGGTCCAACTTCTGCAGCAATATTTTGTGGTCAACACAATCAAAAGCCTTCGTTAAATCAAAGAAAACACCTAGCGTTCGCAACCTTTTATTTAATCCGTCCAAAACCTCACAGAGAAAAGAGAATATAGCATTTTCAGTTGTTAAACCATTTCTAAAACCAAACTGAACATTTGACAGCAAATTGTGTGAATTTAAATGCTCCAGTAACCTTGTATATACAACCTTCTCGATAACTTTAGCAAACACCGATGGCATAGAAATAGGTCTATAATTGTCAATATTATCCCTGTCTCCCTTTTTATAAAGTGGCTTCACTACCGAGTACTTTAATCGGTCAGGAAACCGACCACTCCTAAAGGAAAAGTTACAGATATGGCCCAGTACTGGGCTAACATACATAGAACAATACTTCAGTATTCTGCTAGATACCCCGTCATATCCATGAGAGTTCTTGGTCTTTAGTGATTTAACTATTAACTCAATCTCCCTCTTGTCAGTATCATGGAGGAGCATTTCAGGTAACAGTCTCGGAACTCTTTTTTTCTAAGAGCGCTATATGATTCCCTGTTGGGACTAGGTTTCTATTTAGTACACCTGCTATATTCAGAAAGTGATTGTTAAATACTGTACATATATGCGACTTATCAGTAACACGGACATTCCCACTACGCACTGATTCTATATCCTCGACCTGTCTCTGCAGACCAGCCACTTCCTTTACGACTGACCATATAGTTTTAATTTTATCCTGAGACTTAGCTATTCTATCTGCATACCACATACTTTTTGCCTTCCTAATAACATTTTAAGCACCTTACAATACTGTTTGTAATGGGCTGCTGCATTTAGATTCTGACTGTTTCTAACGTTTTGATATAATTGCCACTTTGTTCTACAAGATATTCTTATCCCTCTAGTCAGCCACCGAGGCTGCCTGTTTGTGTTAGTACCCTGTTTTGAACGTTCTAACGGAAAGCAACTTTCAAAGAACACGAGAAAAGTCTTGAGAAAAGCATTATATTTATCGTCTACTATATCAGCGGTGTAAACATCTTGCCACTCTTGTTCCTTGATAAGGTTTACAAAGGTCTCTACAGCAACTGGATCAGCTTTTCTAATCAGCTGATGACTATATTTCACACGTGTTGCAGCACAAAAATCTTTTAGAGTTAAAATTTGTGCATCATGATCTGAAAGGCCATTCACCTTTTTGCTAACAGAATGCCCTTCTAGTAATGAGGAATGAACAAAAATGTTGTCTATGGTTGTTCTACCGTTCCCTTGCACTCTCATTGGAAAGAATACGGTTTGCATAAGATTATATGAATTAAGGAGGTCTACTAGCATCCTCTTCCTTACACAATCACTTATACAATTAATATTGAAGTCACCACATATAACTAACTTTTTGTATTTCCTATAAAGTGAAACAAGAACCTCCTCTGGCTTTAGCAAAAATATTGTGAAATGGGAGTCTGGGGATCTATAAATAACAACAGTTAGAAGTTTAGCTCCATTAAATTTAACCACATCTGCACAACATTCAAACACCTTTTCAGTGCAGTACTTTGAAACATCAATTGACTCAAATGGGATGCCGTTTTTCACATACATGGCTACTCCCCCACACCGCAAAGAGCTCCTCGAAAAGCTGCCAGCCAACCTGTATCCTGGTAAAGGAAGCCTCTGAATTATCTCCTTATTTAAGAAGTGTTCAGATATACCAATAATTTCAGAGTCATCATCTATAAGCAATTCACTAACTTTATCTCTAATACCTTGTATATTTTGATGAAATATACTAATTCCCTCATTACTCGGATACCTAAGCTTTGTCAGAAGTGGTTCCTTTGTTAGAGAGACTTCCCTTAAGCAGGAATACCTATCAGCTGACTTCAATCTAAAAAAGGTGCAGCTCTAACACCCACTACTGCAGGAATTTTTCCATGAGTGATCCCACCAACCCCACCTATGCTGTCACCTATAAGCTTTGCTAACCTTCCCTTCCAATACCTGTTGAGGTGCAGGCCATGTCTAGTGAAACCCGTCCTGCTGATAGACTCCACAGACACCACTGAAATGTGACCTATGCTTTCTGTCATCAGCGCACCCCCAACTCTCATGTTATTACGCCTGACGGCTGTATCACGATGAGGCCGATCGTGACGCTGAAACAGTTCCACGAAATGCACATTCGTGTTGCCAGTCTGAGTGGCTATTTTTTCCAGGTCACCATCTATGTCATACTCCCCATCCCTATCAATACTATTACCAGCCCCACCCACAATCGCTACCTGATCCTCTTTAGTAAAATCCCTACATAACCCCCCTATGTTAACAGTCACCTGAGCCAAACCTGCATTGGGCTTCACAATGCTGGTGACCTGGTACTCACTCCCCAGTACTTCCTGCAACTGCTGGCCTACACCTCTGCCACGAGAACTACCTAACAGCAGAACTTTCTTCTTCCTCTTCGACTTTGCAACTGTTCTAGCCACCGTAACTACTGAGGTCTGCTGCATACTTCCTACATCTACAGCTACTAGAGATTCCTCTCCATTAGACTCTGACAGTTGGTCATATCTATTGTAAACACCAATAGTAAAACTATCTGAAAATCTTCTCCTAGCAGATCTCTTGCCAACAGCCAGCTCCCATTCCCCAACCCCCTTCTCCCTCCTCATCGTATCTAGCTCCTCCTGTGCGTTTTTCAACTGCACCTGAAGGGCACAGATATTACGCTCCTGCTCCTCTATCAACTTACTCTTGCTGCATAACCTGCAGTTACAGGAGAGGATCTCACCAGAATGCCCACTGGCTTCCCCACTGCATTCCCCCCAGTGAAAATACTTCGAACAAGTCTCACACCGCAATCCACTACTCACGAACCTACGGCAAAGCCCACACTTCTCACTCATGGTAAAATTTTACTTTTTCTAAGTTCCGCTACTACAATAAGAAGATGTTAAAAACCTAACTACAATAATCATAAACTTACTCTACAAGGGAAGTAACTACTATTATTAACAGTATTAATAAACAACAAATGTGAATATAACAAAAGACTAATACAGAAAGAGAATCAAACGTCTAATGACACAGTAACGAAGCTGAAAACAGTTCCCAAAAGGTTCTTCTGAAATTATTTCACCAGAAAGCACAAAAAACACTGGTTGAAGACCACTAAAGTTCCTAAATAAACCACTATACACAAACAATTAATCAGTACTTAGCTTCCGATGCGCCGCTACAGCTGCAACTGGTCAGCGCGGAAATACAAAATCAGAGGACAGATGAATGATAGCTGCGACTGTGGCAATGTGGACACACCAGAACACAGGCTGTGGGACTGCGCACTCTATGAAAACGTGGATATTAAGGGTGTTGGATCACAAAGCAGCACTGAGGAGCTAGTCGACCTGGCGCATCTTGGACGATACAGCAGCCGCAGTATCCAGGAAGGCCAAGGAAGACGAGGCACTCAACCATAAGTCAGCAAGCTGCCATCCAGGCTAGACAACATACTCTACAAACAATCGAATGAAATAGTATCCCAAAAATCTACAATTGTTGGTGCAAGTGATAATGGAAGTATGAACTTTAAGACAAAACAGTAATGAGTGGGATTACTTGCTAAGGTGGAAACGCTGCTGACATACTGCCCGACGCCTAAGGAGACAGTGGCTGTTGACCGGAATAGTATGAGGGCGGATCAAGTAGCGGAAAAAATCTACAAATTAAATGCACCAAAAGAAATGAACAAGCAGAGAACAAATTCTGTAGTGCTTGTGGGTAACTGGTATACGGTTTTATTGTAGTTTTTGAGTAGCAGAAGCTGTTGTATATTTTAAAAATTAAGTATCAGAAATAAATAGTTAATAAATAGTTATTACTGTCCAAGGAAATATGATTTGTGTGACCTGTTTTAGTTTTTCAGATAATAGCCTGTAATTAAGAAGGATAAATAAGTAAATTAAATAAAATGGTCTAACACGCCAGTTGTACAGAATTTTGCACGATATCCTTCAGGAAGACATCCAACAACTCTATCAATCAATGACAAGCCGAATGACTGCTTGCATAAAGGCCAGAGGTGGACCAGCGTACTATTGACTTGCTCAACCTGTGAAGCTCTTTCTCTTGAATAAATTATCCAATTTTTCTGAAAATGTAATCATTTGTTTGTGTGTACATGTACATCACATCTACCTATTTCCGTCCGATTCGTATAATTCCTTGTGGTGCCCCCCCCCTCCCCCCCACCACTGGACACCCGAAGCACGAAAAAGATGGCTTGAGCCCTACTTGTCGTCAGGACACCGTTCAAGGAGGTGATGGACGTATTCTAGTGTAGGGGATTTTTATACGGGTTCTTTCACGGTTTCTCACTGGCGAACTACAGCAAACTAGCCGACCATGTGCGTCATGCGAAAGTCTTATACCAGTAGTCATTTAGTGACAGGACTAGCTCAGCCACTCAGCCATTAATGTTGTCACCTTTCTACTTTCGCACGCCCCCATCTCCATGCAGCATTGTCAGATGTCAAGCAGGAACTTACGATACGACGTTGTGATTGTTAAAATCACTGCTAAAATGTAGCTCAGCCACATTTCCCAATGGAAAAGGACTGAAATGACATGTTTTAAAGGAGCATCTGAATTATTCTACAAAAATCTTATAATAACGATAAATATAAAAATATAAATATTAAAAATTCGTGGTTATTTCCCCTGTAAGGGTGTCGTCCTACAATGTGCTTCAACAAAATCCGACCCGTCTGTAAAATAAACTAAAACGAAATGGCATGTGCAGTTCTTGAATATAGGCAGTGCCACCCCAGGTCACACGCACAGTCCCTATACCTCCAGGGAAAACACGCCCGCACACACACACACACACACACATGTAGCGCGATGAAAACCTTATGTGCATAATCAAGAAATCAAATGCACTCTCAACAATGATCGAAGATAATGTACATCGCTACGGAGATGCCTGGGAGATCTGAATGTCGATAGTATTACTACACTTGAAGTAGGTAACTGCAGGCTGATATTATAACAAAGTTATAAAATTGAAAAAAAAGGAAGCTGTTTGCGTTTCCTGTAATCTGTTAATACATTTTTTATTTTTACCGCTATGTATTGTAGTCTCATATTGTACCACAGAGCGATGTGGTACTGTGCTTAGCACGCTGGGCTCTTGTTCGGGAGAACGACGGTTCAAATCCGCAACCGGCCATCCAGATTTAGGCTTTCCATGATTTACCTAAATAGCTCTAAGCAACTGCTGGAATGGTTCCTTTGGAAGGACACGGCCGATTTCTTTCCCTATTCTTAAAACATTACGACCTTGCGATCAACCTGTAATGACCGCGATGTCGACGGGACGTTAAACCGTAATTTTCTACCCTTCTTCAAACTGTTTCAGTATATCCAATTTGCTACCTATATCCTTTACGTGCAAAATTGTGAGGTCTTCTTCCGTTTCCAACATAGAGTGGCCACTTTCATGGTGTACAACCTTGCATGGCTACTGCCGACTTTTCGAAAATACTAAACCGTAAAACACACCTGTGTCCCTTCAAGTTGAGGCAGAAGGAACAATGGGGAAAAGCGTCAATATTAGTGTATTTGCACTGTGAAAATTGGTTGAGTCGAAGTTTTAACACTGATTGAAGCAGAAAAAATATTTGTTGTTACTGAGATCTTCAGTCCAAAGACTGGTTTGATGCAGCCCTTGACTCAGACATGTGGTTGCTTGTACGGCGCTGCACTTCACCTGACCACAGTCTTATTCAGAATGTCTGGGACACTATCAAGCGAGATTGCACGCCTTGGACCGAACTTTGACCAATCTCCGTTAATTGTCGGAGGCTGTTGGGTGATAATGTATGACGATGCCTCTCCAACGATTTTCATATGAATGTATGTTGCTACATGCTATGAGCTAGGTGTCTCCTCTCATACAAGTGTGTGCAGAAAAGGAGCCAATTAAAGAGCAAGTCGTTCTTTTAAAATTTGCACTACTTTGATATTAATGTATTTCACATACCTTTATTCCATCATACAGAAGCATAGCACAAGCCAGAGCCTCTATTACGTTCAGTACGATGCTGGTGATCAGAAGCGAATATGTATCTGAAATATACGTCAAAAGGCAATAAGTTTCACTTATTTTTTTAATTGTACAACTGAGATAATATAACAAGACACACCAATCTCTGCTTCGTTAGAAAACTCTTTTCATTAAATTATGAAGAAATAAAATTAAATACGCAGATAAAAATATATTAATAGTCATAAAAATAAATATGCAAACATCATTACAACAGGGAAACAAACATTTAAAATCTTAGCGAACTGCATAAGCTGTTGAAGAACGTTTAACATTTTCCTTTCAGAATACTCATGGTCAGTGATCTCTTCATGACACTCAGAGCCTCCTAGAAAATCTGCCTCCCAAAGAAGCTTCCATGTATTTTGAGTACAACATCCGTAATGGGACCTCGCTCCGCCGGTCATAAATTACAATATGTTTGAGATAGCTAGTACAAACCTACGGTTTACACATATTCAAAGATAGCAGTCAAATTATGTCGGAAATCAGAAGTGTTCTTGCATTGCGAGATGATATTCTTAAAAAATTTCTGTTTCCGTAAATCGCTCGTTCCCCATTGATCAGTCTAGCTGCATAATTCTACACTACGTGATCAAAAGTATCCCGACACCCCCGAAAACACACATGTTTCACATTAGGTGCATTTTGCTGCCACCTACTGCCAGGTACTCCATATCAGCTACCTCAGTAGTCATCACACATCGTGAGAGAGCAGAATGGGGCGCTCCTCGGAACTCACTGGCTTCGAACGTAGCCAGGTGATTGAGTGTCACTTGTGTGATACGTCTGTACGCGAGATTTCCTCACTCCTAAACATCCATAGGTTCACTGTTTCCGATGTGATAGTGAAGTGGAAACGTGAAGGACAAAAGCGTACAGGCCGACCTCGTCTGTTGACTGATAGAGACCGCCGACAATTGAAGGGGGTCGTATTATGTAATAGACAGACACCTATCCAGACCATCACACAGGAATTCCAAACTGCATCAGGATGCACTGCAAGTAATATGATAGTTAGGCGGGAGGTGAGAAAACTTGGATTTCATGGTCGAGCGGCTGCTCATAAGCCACACATCACGCCAGTAAATGCCAAACGACGCTTGGCGCAAAGAGCGTAAACATTGGACGATTGAACAGTGGAAAAACGTAGTGTGGAGTGACGAATCTCGATACACAATGTGGCGATCCGATGGCGGGGTGTGTGTATGGCGAATGAGCGGTGAACGTCATCCGCCAGCGTGTGTAGTGCCAACAGTAAAATTCGGAGGCAGTGGTGTTATGGTGTGGTCGTGTTTTTCATGGAGGCGGCTTGCACCCCTTGTTGTTTTGCGTGGCACTATCACAGCACAGGCCTACATTGATGTTTTAAGCACCTTCTTGCTTCCCTCTGTTGAAGAGCAGTTCGGAGATGGCGATTGCATATTTCAACACGATCAAACACCTGTTAATAATGCACGTCCTGTGGCGGAGTGGTTACACGACAATAAAATCCCTGTAATGGACTGGACTGCACAGAGTCTTGACTTGAATCGTAAGAACCCCTTTTGGATGTTTTGGAACGCCGGCTTCGTGCCAGGCCTCACCGACCGACATCGATACGTCTCAGTGCAGCATTCCGTGAAGAATGGGCTGCTATTTCCCAAAAACCTTCCAGCACCTAACTGAACGTATACCTGTGAGAGTGGAAGCTGCCATCAAGGCTAAGGGTGGGCTAACACCATACTGAACTCCAGCATTACCGATAGAGGGCGCCACGAACTTGTAAGTCATTTTCAGCCAGATGTCCGTATACTTTCGATCACATAGTGTATTTGAATCATGTATTTTCCATATTCTTGCCACCGAGTTCTGTTACGAGACATTAATAAATGTCCATTTGATCCTTTAGCGTAATCCCCCAACCAGCTACTCCCACTGCAAAGTAACCCGATCAGCAGCTGCTAATGTAGACTGCAAATACAACGCCTGCACTTTCTATTAACTGAAATTTTGTTGAGTGATGAAACCTTAATTTTCTCTTTGAGCCTCGGCTTAATTTCCAACAACAAGTTAAGAACACAATTATGAGTTACATTATGCTTTTAAACCAAAGTATGAATCATCGATGATTTGTGATGAGCTGCATGTTCTTCTTAGCGTCGTATTCATCGTATATCCAGGACATTGGAATATTATTGGGAGAAAAACGAAATATTATTATTTCGGTATCATGATAATTATTATTTTGGGACTGTCTAATCACAACTGAATGAAACATAATTTTTGTACCATACGCATTTTGCCTTTATTCTTTGCAAGGCATCTTCATAGACAGATTTCGTGGAGTTGACCTACATGCTGTGTTTTTATTTTTTGTTATGGCTGTTCTTCTTCGGATGGTTACGATTTGAAATTTCGTTTTTTTCAGCATTAGGAATTGAACACACGTTTTGATGTTATATATTTTGTAATTTTTTTCACCCTGTACACATTTACTCAGTGCCATCCTCACTTTTTGTTCTACAGTTTGCTCGATATGTCGAATTAATTACTTCAGGTAAAGGCTTGTACTAGGTCTGTAAATTTTTTCTTAAACTGTAACATCACGATGTGCCCAATATCCTCGTAGAAGTCGTCCACTGGTGAATGAAGGTACTCTATTACTGCTACTACTACTACTACATGAACCGACATTCATGTCCTTCACTATTTTACGTAAAACGGCCGTTTCGCGGAAAACTAGTAGGGCTACCGGGAATATTTAATAAACGAGGAGTATGATTCAGGTTCTGCCTCGACACAATGGAGGTTCCAGGCAGAGGTGCATGAAGTTGATACATACCGCTATTACAGCTACGAGGGAAATATTTATTAATATTCATGCAGCTGGCGCACGTAATCACTTTTATACTAACGCAAATTCTGTACATAAGTGCATTATTTTACAGTTAATAACGCTGGTTAACATTAACTACTTTCACAGTTTGAGCCCATAAGAAAATCCACTACCACGCACTCGGTCCCCAACGTGATGCATACACTAAAACCATCATTACACAGTATACTGATATCCCTAAACCCTACCTCCCTTTTGCTTCCTCTAGTACAATGACAACTTTTCTTAGCCCTACACCCAACCCTCCAGAAATCCCAGAGGTCCCTTCATCAACCAGATTACCTCCAGATCCAACCAGCGTTTTCTTAGGCCAATCCTCCCAATAATTAATAGGAAGAACCATCTACAGCTACCGACCCCATCATTTATGCCTCAGCATTTTTTTTAGGTTTTACGGAAGAATCCTTTTCGACTGCAAGTCATTGTGACCCTTCTTCCACTGCTCTATTTCTTTTCTAACACCCAAATATAGGTTTCTCTTTCCCATCACTCCACATCACATTTTGAATGTTTCTAAACCACTGTTCTATACGAGGAGCGTTCAGTAAGCAACGCAACACATTTTTTTGTCGGCCAATTTCTGTTAAAAAAGTGCAATTTGTTATTGGACATCGTCGAGTATTCCCGCTTGAGCCCTTAACAGTTTCAGTAAGTTCCGATAGGTGACGGCACTAAACGTAGCTCCCAAATGGCGTCTGTAACGGGCGTTGTCACTGATTTTCTTTTGGCGGAAAACCAGAGCATCGCAGATAATCGTAGTCGGTTGAAGAATGTCTATGGAGACCTGTCAGTGAAAAAAAGCATGGTGAGTCATTGGACGAGGCGTCTGTCATCATTGCAACAAGGTCGCGCAAACCCATCCGATCTCCAGCGTATCGGCCGGCCGCATGCAGCTGTGCCTTCTGTAATGTTGGACCGTGCGGACACCTTCATTCGAGGTGATCGACGGATCACAATCAGACACGTCGCTGCTGACCTGGACGTCTCCGTTGGTAGTGCTGGAACACTCGTCTACTAGTTGCGGTCCTCAAAGGAGTGTCCCCGCTGGGTTACTCTCCGCTAACAGGAGACCATCAAGGGCATCTGTTTGGCCCAATGAAGGATGCAGTCTGCAGGCAGCGGTAAGTGGATAATGAGGAGGTTATTGATGCAGCAACAGGTTGACTCCGGCGACGACCAGTAAAGTGGTACAATGCGGGCACACACGCTCTCCCAGTAAGGTGGCGTAACGCCGTCGCATTGAACGCAGCTTACGTTGAAAAATATGATTTTGTGGCCGAAACAGTGGGGAGTAACATGGTGTATTGAAACCCTGAATAAAACCAGCCTACTTTCAGGAAAAAAGCGTTTCATTACTTACTTAATGCCCCCCGCATACCATAAATCTCTTTGAGTGAAAAGTAGGTGCAATTGTTACCAATTACAGCTCGTATCCCGCTCATGTGGGCAAGGCGAATGTCGTAACGTGCATAACATTTAGTGAAGCTACCGCAGTTTGTTAACGGATTTACAACCAGATCACACAAATACTGTTGCTGATAGCTGTAAATTAAACGTTTGACGCAAAACATGTGATAGTAGGTTGGCAATGTTAGCCTTGAAAGGTCGGGGCATGCCTAGGACTTAAATTGAGATTTAATACCACAACCGATACTGTGGCACGTAAAGCCCTAAACGTCTATCACATTTTACACAATCCATACGCGTTGCCCACTTCATCTTTAAAACTACCGAATTCCACTTCCTGCGCATTCCTACTCACTGATACAAACCACACCCCACCAATATCGCCAATAGCAGAAAGTCAATGGAAGACATCAATTTTGAAATACATCACAATCAAAAACTTTTGAAAACTGCAAGGAAGTTGTCTGTATTTTAATTTCTGTAACAGTATTTTAACAATATGTTAATATTTTAAAACAATTTTTATCATTTTAAACATCTTCCGAGGAAGAATGGATATAGATACTATCGCTAACAGCACCTTCAGCCCATGCGGGCCGAAGAAGATGAAATAACTATAAACAAGAATAACAGTGATTGCGACTTTCTAAATCAGAACAGTCTGGACTGTTACTGTCTCCTTATAATCATAAATAGTGGTAGTGTGCTATAAAATAAAATTATAAAAAGTCTTAAATTTGCTACGAAAAACATTCGTCTGTAGGAACCTGCTAGTAACAAATGATGACTTGGTGCAAGATGTGTACAATTCGAGCAAAACGATCTTCTGAGCTACTAGCGGTAATCTTGAACTGGTAGACTGAAAAATAATTTAAAAATCCGCTACACATAATCAAAATTTTAAAATTTCCAGCGCCTCAAAGGTGGGGCTCCCATACACACATTGTCATTGCCGTTAGGACAGCTTGATGCATTTCTTACTGTTCTATGTGGTAGTGATGCCGCTGAATCAGAAGAAATAGAAGTGGAACTTCTTTGGTCAGAGAAAATGAGAATACAGTTTTGCAAGTCCGTGATGTCAGATTATCGCTTCAGGAAAATCATAATATGTCTCAGGTTTGACTTGTAGTTGACACGGTTGGAGCGACTAAAAAAACGATATGCTTGCTCTCGTATCAGATGTGCAAGAGAGTCATAGCAAACTGTCAAAACATTTGCATTCCTTGTCCTTGTCCTGTGTTGATGAGCAGTAGCTGCCTTCGATGGATGTGCAGAAATACTGGATGGCGTTAGATAAAGATTTTGAATGTATGCTAAATCAATTCCCATGTGTTTGTAAAAATGAAACTTGTCGTGGTAGTGGACATCTTACTGACTTTGTAGTGAAGAAACTTGTGCAGCCATACTTAAATAAAGGAAGAAATTTCACGTATGACAACTACTTCACCTCAGTTTCACTTGCACGGTATTTGAAAACAAATCTGACAAGCTTGCTTGTTACAATTTACAAAACTGGAGGTGAAGTGCCTGAGTGTATGAAGAAAGCTCGCGAAGACGTATACATAACTGTAAATTTCAAAAGGACACTATGACGTTCACAGAGTACAATGGAAAGCCAGGTATGATTGTAATAGTTCCCAGTTCCCTGCATCCATATGTACAAACTGACAGTGACATGTAACAAAATCTGCATATGTAGTAAATGATGCAGAACAGATGGCTCGCAAGTACCCAATGAAAGCTGATGGAAGTATGTGGCCCGTTCATATTTTTATAATATTCCGGATTTTGTAGACATCAATCATTGGATAATGGTTCAAATGGTTCAAATGGCTCTGAGCACTATGGGACTTAACATCTGTGGTCATCAGTCCCCTAGAACTTAGAACTACTTAAACCTAACTAACCTAAGGACATCACACACATCCATGCCCGAGGCAGGATTCGAACCTGCGACCGTAGCAGTCGCGCGGCTCCGGACTGAGCGCCTAGAACCGCTCGGCCATTGGATAATCTACAGAGATGAAACAAAGAGCAAGATGACAAGGCTTGTTGCGGAATTGGCACAGATTTTACAGAAAGCACGGCCAATTTTTAGTTTTCTGCGTCTGCGCTGATTGCAAAGCTTTGTCTGCAGACAACTATGATCTGAAGGTATCTAAAAGGAACTTATTTACTTATGCAGACTGTAACGTTTACCTTTAAACAATGTGTAAGAAAGTGTAGTCCTCTATTACGTTATGGTAACATACTGAGTCTATATTACATCTTGCTTGCTTATTGAATGTATCATTTTGTAATGAAAGCTTTTTGACTTGGCAGTATTTCTATAAAAACGGAAGATTTCGTTTTGATATGACAAACAGTTTTCAAGTATTTGGATTTTGAAGTTGATTTGGACAAAAAATATGAAAATATTCCATGTTTAGAATTAAAACAAAATAACAGACTATTGGAGTAACTATTTGCTAGAGAAAAACTCATCCTCAACATTAAAAAAGACTAAGAACAAGCTGTGTACGTATCGACTAGAGATAGGACATTTTTGTCCCGATGGCGGTTCTATGGAGTTAGAAAAGCCCGTCGGTTCTAGTGCTACATAGTCCGCCAGTAAAAATACTGTTTAGATAAGACATATATCTACAGAAATTCTTGTGATAGTTGTTCTGAGCAAGTATAGCCGTTACTCATCGTTGGAGCCTACAGAAGTATTTTAATTATGGGTATTATGAAAAGTGATATATCTGACGTCACAGCCAGGAAAACGTTTACACATAGGAGTAGCGTTCCCTTCTTTACGACAGATCGTGACGATGATTGACCAAGAGCAGATCATGTTACTAGAGGTGGTCCAACCTTAGTGCTGCAATAAACTGATTTTGTAGTTGATCTGATGTTTCAAAGTAAAACCGTGTACAGTACTGTAGGAAGTGACTGTGATAGGAGCACAAATAAATATTTAGCATGGTGACAAAAAAAGCTAATGCTGGTCAACTGCGTCATCTCTCTCCATTGCACTGGTAAGTAGGGCTATTCTCACTACATCGCTGAATATACAGAAACTTTTGTGCCTAGCAGTATTGCAATACCCAGGCATTTAGTATATGAAGTCCCGCTTGATAGAATATTTAATACAGGCGCCGTTGAACGCGCGTGCGCGCGCGCGCGCGCGTTTGTGTGTGTGTGTGTGTGTGTGTGTGTCACATATACTGCACGCTTGTTGTTTTACCTCTCTCTGGTGTCGCTAGTTCGTAGAGAGTACGGAGGGGAGCGATTACTCGGAATTATGGCTCTCGTGAATGCTCCTTAAATTCTGGAGTGACGCACATATCTCTTTGGTTTTGGATGTTATACTTGTGTAAATCAACTTAATTGTAGTATACAGAGTGCCCCAGAAAAATGTATACACTGTTTGTCAGGCACTATCGAGATGTCGATATTGTCGTTCGATTTGAGTTAGGATTATGTTGTAGTATGGTCTTTGGCTCAACAGACGTTAGTACTTTCATCCCGGCATTGAAAAAACAAGAGGGCTGGAGCACGTTTGACATTCGAGCAACGAAAATGTATTGTGAAGTGGTTTTTCAAGTTTGATAATGCCGTTGAAGTGCAACGTCACTGGAGGCGGAAGTCTGAAACAGAACAGCCAACCCGCCTAACAATTAAACGGATCACTGACAAGTTTGAATTGCATGGAACCATTTGTGAATTCACAAAGGAAGATCTGGAAGACAGCGTACAGCTACAAGTCCTGCTTCGTCGGCTCTTGTCTGGGAAACGTTTGTTAATTATCCACAGAAGTCTGCTACGCAATGTGCACGTGAAGTGGGAGCTAGTAGTACAAGTGTACGAAGAATTCTGAAAGCTGCAAAGTGGAATGTTTACATTCCACGATTACTGCACGTGATTAATGATGACGATCTTGATCGCCGAATGCAATTTTGCGAGTGGTAGCCTATCGCGATTGCACAATTTGAACTTAATGGATCCGTGAATCGGCATAACAGTGTGTACTGGGCACCGGAAAATCCGCATGTTTTTGTGGATAAAGCGGCCAATCTACCAGGGGTTCATGTGTGGTGTGGACTATCATCTAGGGGCTTAGTACGACCCTTTTTCTTTGATGCTACTGTCACTGGAGAAGTGTACTTGGAAATGTTACGCACATCAATTTTGCCAGCTATACCTGCGCTGTATGGAGCTGATGAAGAGGTCTTCTACTAACAGGACAGGGCGCCTCCACACTACCACCTATCCGTACGAGCTTTCCCGGATGACAATTTCCCGGGGCATTGGATTGAACGAAGACGGCCCATTGAGTTCCCTCCACGGTAGCCAGATCTTACACCTATGGACTTTTACTTGTGGGGAACTGTGAAAGATAACGTCTATCCACGTAAGTCACGCACGCTGGAGGAACTTCGCCAGGAGATTAGAGCGACATGTGCAGCTCCACTCTAACACCGACTGGCGTAGTTGCGGTGACCGCTCGTCGTTCTGTTATGTGTATAGCCGCCAACGGTGAACATTTTGAACATTTAAAGTAACCATGTGCTAAACTCAAGGTTGTACAACATGTGTGATCAACTGTTAAATGTAAAATAAACACATAAGTAATACTTCTCGTTCCTTAAATTGTGTATACATTTTTCTGGCGGACTCTGTTGTCCGCTTTTAACACACGAGTTTGACACTTATTTGTTGGCAAAATAACCTATTCGCTGGTCTATAACTTCATTCAAAGTGTACGAATGTGTCGCCAGCAATATCGTAACGTCGGAACTTGGGCTGCGAAAGTGAGGCAGGGGACTTTTGCATTCTGGAGCGTCGCTGAATGTGCCAACTCGCCGAATCAAACAGGTGGGTTCACCTTAGGACGTGATTGTGCGTACCTCTAGTTCAGCCACCTACTACACTACTGGCCATTAATATTGCTACACCAAGAAGAAATGCAGATGATAAAAATGGTTCAAATGGCTCTGAGCACTATGGGACTCAACTCCTGAGGTCATTAGTCCCCTAGAACTTAGAACTAGTTAAACCTAACTAACCTAAGGACATCACAAACATCCATGCCCGAGGCAGGATTCGAACCTGCGACCGTAGTGGTCTTGCGGTTCCAGACTGCAGCGCCTTTAACCGCACGGCCACTTCGGCCGGCTGCAGATGATAAACGGGTATTTATTGGACAAATATATTCTACTAGAACTGACATGTGATTATGTTTTCACGCAATTCGGATGCATAGATCCTGAGAAATCAGTACCCAGAACAACCACCTCAGGCCGTAATAACGGCCTTGATACGCCTCGGCATTGAGTCAAACAGAGCTTGGATGGCGTGTACAGGTACAGCTGCCCATGCAGCTTCAACACGATACCACAGTTCATCAAGAGTAGTGACTGGCATATTGTGACGAGCTAGTTGCTCGGCCACCATTGACCAGACGTTTTCAATTGGTGAGAGATCTGGAGAATGTGCTAGCCAGGGCAGCAGTCGAAGATTTTTTTCTATCTAGAAAGGCCCGTACAGGACCTGCAACATGCGGTCGTGCATTGTCCTGCTGAAATGTAGGGCTTCGCAGGGATCGAATGACGGGCAGAGCCACGGGTCGTAACACATGTGAAATGTAACGTCCACTGTTCATAGTGCCGTCAAGGCGAACAAGAGGTCACCGAGACGTGTAACCAATGGCATCCCATACCATCACGCCGGGTGATACGCCAGTATGGCGATTACGAATACACGCTTCCAATGTGCGTTCACAGCGATGTCGCCAAACACGGACCCGACCATCATGATGCTGTAAACAGAACCTGGATTCATCCGAAAAAATGACGTTTTTCCATTCGTGCACCCAGGTTCGTCGTTGAGTACACCATCGCAGGCGCTTCTGTCTGCGATGCAGCGTCAAGGGTAACCGCAGTCATGGTCTCCGAGCTGATAGTCCATGCTGCTGAAATGTCGTCGAACTGTTCGTGCAGATGGTTGTTGTCTTGCAAAAGTCCCCATCTGCTGACTCAGGGATCGAGACGTGGCTGCACGATCCGTTACAGCCATGCAGATAAGATGCCTGTCTTTTCGACTGCTAGTGATACGAGGCCGTTGGAATCCAGCACAGCGTTCCGTATTACCCTCCTGAACCCACCGATTCCATATTCTGCTAACAGTCATTGGATCTCGACCAACGCGAGCAGCAATGTCGCGATACGATAAACCGCAATCGCGATAGGCTACAATCCGACCTGTACCAAAGTCGGAAACGTGATGGTACGCATTTCCCCTCCTTACACGAGGCATCACAACAACGTTTTACCAGGCAACGTCGGTCAACTGCTGTTTGTGTATGAGAAATCGGTTGGAAACTTTCCTCATGTCAGCACGTTGTAGGTGTCGCCACCGGCGCCAACCTTGTGTGAATGCTCTGAAAAGCTAATCATTTGCATATCACAGCATCTTCTTCCTGTCGGTTAAATTTCGCGTCTGTAGCACGTCATCTTCGTGGTGTAGCAATTTTAATGGCCAGTAGTGTACTTTTGAGAGTCCTTTTTTTGTAGTGACGTTCTTTTTTTGTACTTTTCACCTAATTGGTAACTTCTATTGCAAAACTAAGAGGTTGGTGCTATGTTACAAGATAAAAGCGACCCAACATCAGTAAAACGCAGATTTAGTGATAGATAAAAAATTCGTTTAACATCAGAAAATACTATTGAAAATTTGAAAAATTACAACGATTTAAAAATTATTAAGTACGTCGGAAATAGTCACCCTGCTCATCTATAGTTTTGTAGCGTGTGATATCCAGTCCAAACTTACTTCACCCAAAAATGTAACTTCGATTGTTTCAGTATTCTGAAGAACATTTTCCTTCAGTAAGTCTAACGTTTTAGAGTTATTTTCATACACTTTTCCTTTTAAATATTCGCATAGATAAAAGTTATAAGGAGGCAAGAATGCCTCAGCCACAAAGCTTTCCTTACTGTGCGTTCTTAATGAAGGCTTCATGAGCACGTGACAGCGACTGACGAGACGTGCGGCACGTATCTCCTAGCTTGTTGGAAGAAGAAGTATTGCTTCCCATGTTCCTTTAACTGAGAGCAGAACGTTTCGAAAATTTTAAGAAAAATGTCTGTATTGGCATTGGTTTCAAAGAATATCTGACTGATAATTCAACAACCTGAAACTGCGCACAAAACTTCAATTTTTTCATCATTATCAGGAATCTGATGCACAGCGTGAGGCTTTTAGATGGCCCAATATCAATTTTACTGACTATTCACATGGCGAGAAAGGTGAAAGCAACCTCTACCACTCATAAAATTCAGTGTCGGGTCAAGTTCGTCATCCACAACCTTTTTAAGCAACCGCTTGTAGTGATTGGCCTCTTTTCATTATCAGCTGGAACTAATGTTTAAACGCATGAAACACAGCTGCGGTTTCAGACGTAAGGACGTAAGATCAGAATGATAAAACGAACGTTGAACACTTGTCTGTTGTGAAAGCCGCCTGATGATGATGATAATTGGTTTGTGGGGCGCTCAACTGCGCAGTCATCAGCGATCGTACACATTCCCAGTCAGTACACGTTCCAGTCTAGCCTGTTCCATGAATGATGCGGGCAGAGAAGATCCCTAACCCGGCCGGGAATCGAAACCGGAACACCGTGATCCAGAGGTTGCAACGCTACGCGAAAGCCGCCTGACAAGTTTTTCGGGTTAGAAATAATTTCCCGCAAAATGTTTGCAGCCGTTTCAGGAGTTCGAACTAAAGGCTCACGGTTAAGCTTAGATTAGAGACATCGGCACCGGACTGCCTTTTAGTCATTAACTTCTGAACGTATCTTTATGTAGGAAGACTAGAGTTCAAGAGAGTTCATGAAAAATTTCATTTGTCTTCTTGAATAACACATTACGGATGAAAGATTCAACTATAAACATCCTCTGATTTACAATAAGATATACTTTACTTAATTAACTCAGAGAATGACGAAAAGACAGTCACAGGACTTTCAGGCAACACCTCAAGCTGTGACAGTTAACCTCGACCATCACGTGATTTCAGGTCGGACTAGCGGGAAAGGAGCGAGTGTGCTGTTAGTTTGGTAGTACTATATTACATCTACATCTACACACGCACCACAAACCAGCGTAAGGTGCGTGGAGGGGGTACGTTGTATCACTGCTAGTCATTTCCCTTCCTGTTCCGGTCGCAGATAGAACGAGCAAAAAGCGACTGTATGTATGCCTCCGTACGCGACCTAATTTCGCTTATCTTATGTTCGTGGTCCTTAGACGAAATGTACATTGGCGGCAATACTCTCGTTCTGCAGTCACATTCAAATGCCGGATCTCCAAATTTTCTCAATAGTGTTCCTTGCCTTCTCTACAGGTATTCCTTTTTGTCTTCACGAAGCATCCACGTAATGCTTGCGTGTTACTCGAGCCTACCGATAACAGATCTAGCAGTCCACGTCTGAATTGCTTCGATGTCTTCCTTTAATCTGACCTGGTGATATCCCAAACACTCGGGCAGAACTGGAGAATGGGTTGCACTATTTTTCGGCATCCGGTCTCCTTTTCAGCTGAACCACACTTTCCTAAAACTCTCACAGTAAACTTAAGTCGACCATTCGCCTTTCCCACTGGAATCATCACATGGTCGTTCCATTTCATTTCACTTTGAAGCGTTACGCCTTGATATTTAGTCGGCCTGACTGTGTCAAGTAGCGCACTACTAATGCTGTATTCAAACATTACGGGATTGTTTTTCCAACCCAACTGCATTAATTTCCATTTCTCTACATTTAGAGTTAGCTGCCATTCATTACACCAACTACAAAGTTTTTCTCAGCCATATTGTATCCTCCTTCAATCGCTTCACGACGACACCCTCACGCATTACATTCAAATCAAGTGGCAAAATAGGATGTAGAGGATTGAATTTGTCCTTGAAGAACAGAAATTATGTGGCTGAAAATTCAGAGTGTATTTTATCTTACACGCAAGCCGCAGGACATTCATACCTGTGGAACGTTGCATTAAATAATGGGTAAGTTACGCTCTCGTTTGCTCGACGTCGACGAGACATTAAACCCCAACCCTCCTTCTATTTCACTACATCGAAACGTAGCTTCCATTTCTATAGTCGCAAAACCTCCCACTTCCACAAAACGTGATATGCAGAAAGACCAGCACGTGAAACTTCCTGGCAGATTAAAACTGTGTGCCGGACTGGGGCCTTTGCTTTTCGCCGGAGAGCCATCCAAGCACGGCTCACGACATCCCCTCACGCCTTTACTTTCGCCAGTACTTATCTCCTACCTTCCAAACTTTACAGAAGTTTTTCTGCATACCTTGCGAGACTATTACTGGTGGAAGAAATGATGTCATGGAGAAATAGCTTACTCACAGCCTGGGGGATTGTTTTCAGAACGAATTTTCACTTGGCAGCGGAATGTGCGCTGATTTTAAACTTCCTGGCGTATTACAACTCGATAGAAATAGGAGATCCAACGAAGTGCGGCGCGTTTCGTCGTATGTTCGTTTAGTAAGTGCGAGAAAGTTACCGAGATGTTCAGCAATATACAATGGCAGAGGCTACAGAAGAGGCATCGTCCATCACAGAGAAGATTTCTGTTGAAATTCCAAGAAGAGTCGAGAAATATATTACATCCTCGCACGTAAGTCTCGCGTAATCACCACAACAAGAAAATTAGAGCTAGTACAGACGCTTACCTGCAGTCGTTCTTCCCACACACCACTGACGAGTTGAACAGAGGAGGGGCGAAAATAATTGTGGTGTATCAAGTATCTTCCGCCACACAACGTAAGGTGGCTTGTAGACTATAGATTTGCATGTAGATACGTCCAGATAGGGATGCAGCAGCAGAAAGTCGCTCTCTGTGGTGAACAGGCAATACGTAGTTTAGAATTCAGTGTGGTTTTCCGTCATTACAAAGAGTACAGTTGGGCTTTTCAGCTAGGTGGGACTCACACATAATATCAATGGAGTACAGTTGGGGGTGTAACAGCAGTGAGTTGGTCTCATTGCTGAGTAAGTGCTGCAGTGAGGTCTCGTTGTTATTTAGTTTTTGATTCTGTGTGGCTCTCTATTATTACTGAGAGTATGGTGGCTTTACAGCTAGGTAGGACTTACACATGATTTAGACAGAGTCCAGATATGTGTGTGGCAGCAGCGATCTGGGCTCAGTGTTGAACATATGCTGCAGTGTGCGCTCTTCGTTATTCTGTGTGGTTATCTGTTATTGCAGAGAGTAGAGTGGATTTTCAGATAGATGGAACTTACAGATTAACTCCACTCAGTGAGTGTTGCAGCGTCAAGTTAGTTCGGTGGTGAATATGTGCTGCAGTGTGTGCTCTTTGTTATTTAGTTTTGGAATCTGTGTGTTTCTCTATTATTAATGGGAGTAGAATGGCTTGCAGGTAGGTGGGACTCACACATAATTTCCACGAAGTCCAGGTAGGAGTGCAGCTACAGCAAGCTGGGGGCAGTGCTGAACGTATGTTGCAGTGCGTGCTCATTCTTTTTAGTTTTGGATTCTTTATGGTTCCTTATTATTAGAGAGAGTACAGTGGCTTTGCAGGTAGGTGGCACTTACACATGATCTCGACGGTGTCCAGGTAGGGGTGCGGCAGCAGCGAGTTGGAGTCACTGCTGAACATGCGCTGCAGCGTCTGGTCGTTGGCTCCACCCATGTAGTCCCCTGTGTGTAACCGGTACGCCATTGTCGCCAGCTGCACCAGGCTGGCTGCCTGCCGGCACAGTATTTCGTACGGTTATTCATTTTATGTGAATGGTGTATGAAGTATCGGTAATATCTCACACGCTGAGTGTAAGCCAAATAGAAACTCTCTGGACACAGGAAGATAGGAAGAAACTGGAGCTTAAGTTTTCTGTATAATTAGAGACTTTTCTTTACATATACGCATGTTTGGCATGACCTTTCCGATACTATTTGATTTCAATATAAATAAAAATGCAACGTAACCAGCCACTAAAATTTTAGTTTAATTTTTTAATTGCGCCGCGTTTCGGAGGCATTGATCCTTTACCAATTGGCAATTCCGGTGTTTAGCTCAGGTGCAATGCTTCTGGGAAACCAATGATGTCGAAATATTTGTCTTCCTGTGTATCTTCGTTGTGTAATACGAGAGCTGTTTGGAAAGTAGGTTCCGATCGGTTATGAAATTGAAACATTGTGTAAGTCCGATGAAGCTTTGCACATACGAAGGGGGGGGGGGGGGGGTCGATAAGTTTCTAGCCTAACAAATAAAGAATGACAGAAATTTCATAATAAGAATTTATTTATCAATATAATACCCCTGTACAGTAGTATACTTTCGGGCACGCTCAGATAACTTCTGCAAAACCATCCAAATAAAAGGTCTTCGAATTCGAGTCCAACCAAGCGTTCATAGCATCAATCACTGCATCATCATTGTCCTTTGAGATATTTTGTTAGGTTTGTGAAAATAAAAGTCTGATGGAGCCAAATCTGGAGAATATGGTGGATGACGTAACAATTCGAACCCGCAGTTACGCAGAATTTCCAGCGTTGCGAGGGCTTGTGCGCCGGTGCGTTGTCCTGACGCAAAAGAACTGCGCTCGCCAAATTTCTGCGCCTTTTTTTCTGTATCTCTTCTCTCAAACGGCTCAGGAGAGTGCAGTAGTATGATGCATTTATAGTTACGCCCATTTGAAAGTAATCCACCATACCCTTGTTCATCCCAGACGACCGATGTCATCACCTTACCGACTGATTTTTTCACCCGGAACTTTTTTGGGTAGGGGATGAAGGATGTTTCCATTGTTGTTACTGTTGTTTTGTCTCAGGATCAAAGTGGTGAATTCACATTTTGTCCATTGTCACATACCTTGCGAGAGAGCCGTCTTCATCTCCTTCAAATTGGCGGACGATTTCTTCACAACACCGAGATAAACTTTCTGTATTCCCAAAATATCCACAACCATGCCACGAGCACGGCCATGGGAGATTCCAAATGTGGTTTCAATGTGCTGGAATGTTGTTCGATGATCCTGCAAAATCGTATCGCGAATTGCAGTCACTGTTTCATCAGTGGCAACGGTTGACAGGCCTTTCGCTCCTTGGCCCATCTTCCCCACTTTTAAAGTCGGACACCGAGTTTTTAGCTGTTGCAAAAGACGGAGCACTGTCCTTAAGTGTATTCCGCATGTCTTCTGCAATTTCCTTCGGCGTCATTCACTTCAAATGAAGATATTCAATCACAGCACGGTCTTGATTCTCTCGATATTCGCCATTTTGCTTACGCTACGGTATACAACGCATCCTAGCGGCAAAACTAAGGGTCACCATAAAAGGAGGTGTTGTTTGTGTGAGACATTACGGTAACTATCACGGTTTGGAACTTTTCGACCGCCCCTCGTATGTGTTGGACGGCGCCTCTAGTATGCCCGACGATCGCGTCACGTCGCTCTTTTCAGTTCTGAGTGCACGGTGAGCATGGAAAGATGCGTAGAAAATAGTGTCTCCCTCCAAGTATGAGGGTCCGGTGAGAGATTTCACCTGATGTCATTCAGTCCACATAATATAACTGTCATGCTGTTCTTGCTTCGTGACAGTTCTCAGCCGTACTCTGTACGGGCAATGAAGATGTTCCTGCAGCATTTTCGATGGAAGTGTTTGATCACCCACAATACAGCCCGTAATTGGCTCCCAGTCAGTTTCACCTCTGCTGCCATGAACTGTAGGCTGTGAAGCCAACGTTTTGGCACAGATAATGAGCTGTAGATCAGCGTAGAGAACTGACGGAAAGCACAGGCGACTTGACGAGGGTATTGGAAAATTGGAAAGTTGGTACGACGCTAAGACTAATGTCTAAGTCGGAGAAGTGACTATGTAGAGAAGTGGCTGGAAGGTGTAGCTAACTGCTGCAAACAAAACATTTCTTATTTTAACAGTGGTTTCCATTTCGCAACCGATCGGAACTTACTTTCCCAACAGCCCTCGCAGATTTGGTAAAGTACGTAAACAGTGAATGTGTTAAACTTAAATATTTTCCTGTCGAGGAAAGTACGCAACTAAGATTTATGTGGATATTAACCTAATAGCTTTCAGCTGTTACCTTCTTTTGCATAGGTAGAGATTTCTGCGGAAGTTACAAGGAACCAGTTAGAAATAATGCATTTACTGTTAGCTGCGTACGTTTATTGTTTCAGTGGACGGACTATAGAATGTTTCTGAACATCAACTTAAGACGTCCAGTCTCAAAGGTAACCAACATCCAAGATCGATACAGCATGTATTTAAAGAAAAGTGAATTTGCATCCTCACTGTGGCTCTACTAGCGCCACTGTTATGCGACTGGCGGGAAATGTGAATCTACATAATCCTTCAGATGTGCCTAGAAACACGCCTACCAACTTTCGTTTATGTTGCATAACTCCTCCTTGGTGTCAGGTTTCTTTTTCCTTCAGCGCATTTCACAAGTGAAACAATGCTGAGAATTGAATTGGATCCGTCAGTAAACGTCTCCTTCCCAATCAGTGGTGGAGTAAATTAAGTAATTTATCTCGTATCACTAGAAGCGCATGGATTCCGGATGCGGAACCGCCATGGTCTCGCGATGACCCAGCATCACGGAGGACAAAATTATGGGGCGTTTCGGAGCCATTGTTTTCATTTTTGAACGACGAGGAGTTTTGAGTTGCTAACGTGCATCTATACAGTGATCTTCCAGAACTCGATATCTAATTGAATTATCGATTTCTCTGATTGTTATTTGCTTTCAGACCACTATATATTATATTAGAATTTCAGTATTACTATCGCGCACACTAAACGTTTACTCGTTTATTTTGTCCTGCTAGTGTTAGAGTAATAATTACAACTGTTACCATTCTCTCTTAAAGTCACTAACGCATGTAGTCTCTCTTTCTCTCTCAAACTCAAACACACACACACACACACACACACACACACACACAAACACACACACACACACACACACACACACACACACACACACACACACGCACACACAAACCACTGTTAAACCCATCACAAGAGAGAGCTGTAAATAGCCAGATGAGGGTTCTCACAGTCTGTGTAATTTAACAAATGTTAGCGCTTTTAACAAAGAGTGGGATGCACTTTAACCCACCTGGACATGTACATCTTCACCGAGAATCATCTGTCATTTAGACTTCAAAAGATTCCACATTCCATGCTAACTATGTTGACTGTGCGAGTATCTGGCGGTGCGGACCTACTGAAGCTACGACGGGGCCAAAAATTGCCCACTGAGCGTATCTGGGCTTCCTTTTTACAAGAAAAGCACATCGCACATCGCTGGAAACGATATGGTGTTTGGGAGCCTTACATTTAGAGTGCTGAGATGTTGAAGACTTAGCCTGACGTAAGAGTTTATACCCATGAAATTTAAAGAACTGCATTGGATGCATCAATGATGAAATACATAGAATGGTATCACTGAAAATGAGCAAGAAATTTTGAACTTGAGCGTGATGAATTTTTTGTGCAAGTGCAAATTTGTGCTAGATAGCCATTCTAAACCGGATACGCTGCTTACCCCAGACAGTCGCCTTAGACAAGCACGACATTCGACTACACCCCTACGATGGAACCTAACATTAAATGTCAGCTACATTCCCCCATTTTTTCGAACAAATAATGGAGGCAACCTCTCACACTAGGCAGGAGATCTAATATTTTTTTCAGCGTTATTTTACTCTGCAGAAGATAGAAAGGAATGTTCGCTGAGAGACTGACCAGGTACCAGAGCGCTATGAGGATGGTTCCCGTGCGCAGTGAGCAGCCGCAGCAGCAGTCTGCCAGCATCATGGTGTTTGCCTGGGTTCGCACCGTCATTACCAGCTGCTTTCTGGATCACCAGCGTAGTTTTCTGTGCTTTCGTCTCGTCCTCTTCTATTCGCTCTGGAACACAAAGCAAACACAAAGTACGGTTAGAGACGGTAGCGATGATCTGGAGACCTACGCAATTAAAAAGACGATTGTTAGCACTATTACTAAAATACAGGCTGGTCTGTAAATACGGAACCACAATTATAAACTTAAAAGAAATTTAAAGACAAAAAATGTTCAAATGTGTGTGAAATTTTATTGGACTTAACTGCTAAGGTCATCAGTCCCTAAGCTTACACACTGCTTAACCTAAATTATCCTAAGGACAAACACACACACTCATGCCCGAGAGAGGACTCGAACCTCCGCCGGGACCAGCCGCACAGTCCATGACTGCAGCGCCTGAGACCGCTCGGCTAATCCCGCGCGGCAAATTTAAAGACAAGTAGCATGAGATGGAAGAGGGGGAGGGGGGGGGGGGAATCTGTGAGGCTATATTACCAACGTAGTGATTATTTTGGAAGCCACCATTCTGGATGCTACTTGTAATTTTTGTTTGGGAAACGGGTCCTGTGATATAGCAAACGGACAGAGTAGCATGAGATGGAAGAGGGGGGGGGGGGGGGGGGGAATCTGTGAGGCTATATTACCAACGTAGTGACCATTTTGGAAGCCACCATTCTGGATGCTACTTGTAATTTTTGTTTGGAAAACGGGTTCTGTGATATAGCAAACGGATAGAGGTTTACGCAGGAAAAACGATGGTACATGAATTAAATGAAATGTATTCGCATTTGCGAATGCGAACAGCCTTTAACTGTATGAAGGAATGACGGCAATGAAAATTTGTGGTGGACCAGGACTCGAACCCGCATTTATACGTGAGCGGTCGCCTTAACAACTTTGACTATCCATTCACGACCCACGGCCACATGCAAACTTCCATATGTCTCTTGCATTCATGTATGCACGTCCGAAGGAACGTTGCATCGTTACTGTTAACAACACAGGCACTGCAGTATTGTACACTACTGGCCATTAAAATTGCTACACCACGAAGATGACGTGTTACAGACGCGAAATTTAACCGACAGGAAGAAGATGCTGTGATATGCAAATGCTTAGCTTTCCAGAGCATTTACACAAGGTCGGCTCCGGTGGCGACACCTACAACGTGCTGTCATGAGGAAAGTTACCAACCGTTTTCTCATACACAAACAGCAGTTGGCCGGCGTTGCTTGGTGAAACGTTGTTGTGATACCTCGTGTGAGGAGGAGAAATGCGTACCATCATGTTTCCGACTTTGATGCAGGTCGGATTGTAGCCTATCGCGATTGCGGTTTATCGTATCGCGACATTGCTGCTCGCGTTGGTCGAGATCCAATGACTGTTAGCAGAATATGGAATCGATGGATTCAGGAGGGTAATACGGAACGCCGTGCTGGATCCCAACCGCCTCGTATCACTAGCAGTCGAGATGACAGGCATCTTATCCGCATGGCTGTAACGGATCATGCAGCCTCGTTTCGATCCCTGAGTCAATAGATGGGGACGTTTGCAAGACAACAACCATCTGCACGAACAGTTCGACGACGTTTGCAGCAGCATGGACTATCAGCTCGGAGACCATACCTGCGGTTACCCTTGACGCTGCATCACAGATAGGAGCGCCTGCAGTGGTGTACTCAACGACGAACTGGGTGCACGAACGGCAAAACGTCATTTTTTCGGATGAATCCAGGTTCTGTTTACAGCATCATGATGGTCGCGTGCGTGTTTGGCGACATCTCGGTGAACACACATTGGAAGCGTGTATTCGTCATCGCCATACTGGCGTATCACCCGGCGTGATGGTATGGGGTGCCATTGGTTACACGTCTCGGTGACCTCTTGTTCGCATTGACGGCGCTTTGAACAGTGGACGTTGCATTTCAGATGTGTTACGACCCGTGGCTCTACCCTTCATTCGATCCCTGTGAAACCCTACATTTCAGCAAGATAATGCACGACGGCATGTTGCAGGTCCTGTACGGGCCTTTCTGGATACTGAAAATGTTCGACTGCTGCCCTGGCCAGCACATGCTCCAGATCTCTCACCAACTGAAAACGTCTGGTCAATGGTGGCCGAGCAACCGGCTCGTCACAATACGTCAGTCACTACTCTTGATGAACTGTGGTATCGTGAAGAAACTGCATGGGCAGCTGTACATGTACACGCCATCGAAGCTCTGTTTCAGTCAATGCCGAGTCTTATCAAGGCCGTTATTACGGCCACAGGTGGTTGTTCTGGGTACTGATTTCTCAGGATGTATGCACCCTAATTGCGTGGAAATGTAATCACATGTCAGTTCTAGTATAATTTATTTGTCCAATGAACAACCGTTTATCATCTGCATTTCTTCTTGGTGCAGCAATTTTAATGGTCCAGTACTGTATTTGTCCTCCGATACCAGGCAGCGACTTTCAGTTAACATGTACTCTTCTGTATGAGAATTACATATGTGTACGACTGCAGGTTGGGCGGCAGAACGACGAGATATGGAAGTTTGGGTCCGGCTGTGAGTCGTGCACGGACAGCCAAAGTGGTTAAGACGACCTCTCGAGTAAAGCGAGAAATCCAGGCTCGAGTCCTGGTCCAGCACAAATTTTCATTGGCCTCATTCCCTTGCACGGCTGATAGTTGTTCCTATTCGCAACTGCGAGTACATTTCATGTACTTCATAACGGTTGTAGTCACCGCATTGCATCGTTCTTCTTAACAACACAGGCACTGCAATATCGTAAAAACGATGTGGTCTTTCATTTCAGCATGGTTTTATTTGTTCTGTATTTTGTACAGAGCAAGATAAATGCTAGTGATAACAAATAAAGAACACATAATGTGCGCGACGTCCAGCACCTTGTAAGGTTGTTGTTGTAACACACTTACCGGAATGTGAACACAAGCATAAACAATCAGCTTCCTGGGATGTCCAAGGTTTCTGTTGTTCACCGCATACACGATTACCTTGAAATAGGAATCTAATGGACCTAAGTCCGAGGAACGTGCTGGCCACTCCACTAGACGCCTACCACCTGTCAATGTCTGGGGAAAGTAGGTATCCAGGTAAGCCCGGACAGCTAGCCCATAATGAGGTGATGCAGTACCATGCTGAAAGGAAGTTAGAAACGTCCGTTCTTCAGATATTAGCACATCTTCGTATAACTACTGAACATAACGGACAGTTGCGTATGTATTCTGGAGGAAGAGGGGCCCACCAATTCGAAAACCCCAAATTACACGCCAAACTATTACTTTCGATGTGCCAACAACCTTCCGTAGATCCATATACTTATGGTTGGTATCTGACGAGTATCGGTGATTCTGTTTATTTACCTCTCTCTTGACATTTAAAGTAGCTCAGCCATAAACACTACATCACAAGGAAAACGATGGTTCTTGTGTAACTCGAATGTCGCCCATACTGCAAACTGAAACCGACAGTCCGGTTTGTCCGAGGGATGTTATAACATTTGCAATTTTTAAGGGTACCATTTACGTGTGGCCAAAATTCTCTTTTAGATGTACAGCTGACCTAAATGTCCTGCGAGATAGATCGAGTACCGTGCTCTGACTCTTACTGAACGATACTGGAACAGCTGTTGATCCGAGATGTTTCAGCATCGCTCTGTGGGTACTGGGTGGTCTATCTGGTTAGCGTTAATTGAAATCCTCTGCTATAACACTGGTCGTCCCATCTCCTAACATCAGGACGATCTCAGTAAGTTCGCTTTCTGTTAACGCTATCAGCTTTTACGTCAGGGAAAACATTAGTCTTAACTCCAGACTGATTAAATCTATATTCAAATGTAAGATATATCTGTGTGCTGTGTAATATATCACACGACACACTTTCCATTTGAAAATTGTGAGTTCCACCCAAGATGTCGGCCTTTAAAATGGCCGCCAAGTTGGTAACACAGCCTCACAGTTTTTCCCTCTTTCTCACCCCACACTAATATACTTCACACTTATTTTTATCAACTTGTTTATGCTTTGGAATGCTATGATATGTACTCACATGTTTTCTTATACACTGAAACGTCCTAAGTGCCCCGCTGAGTCCAACTCAATTACCAATGAAAATACGAAATTCTGTGTATGGAGGAAACTCTTTGACATGTGTTTCGCAACTGTTTTTATTTCTTCTAGACACAGTCTCAAGACATGCTTTTAAAAGTAACCTGTTTCAGGTGTACGCTAGTCATCTTCAGAAATAGTAAGTTTCACACAGCATTTGACAAATAGTGTCGCGAAAACGCATGTCAAGGAGACCCTCTTCACAAAATGTTTCCTAAGACTTATAATTTCTGGGTATAACCAAAGTATGGCTGAAACTCACGATTAAAATCATATTCTGTGATTGTGCCTAGAAGAAAGAAAAATAAGTGTTTACCTACAACTATTAGTGGCACTACTTCTACGACGTCCTGTTTACACGTGCAGCGCAAAAGATGATACCATAATGTAGTATGCCCCAAACTTTTTGGGTCGAAATTACGCAGGTGGTAGACGACTATGAACCGAGTACTCTGAAGTAAGGAAATGTAGTTTCTTATTTACGCAAACAACCTACGCCTTATAATCTCGTAGCATCTGTGTAAAGGGTCGACAGTTAGTTTCTATGCAAGCATTACAATAGCGCAGAAAAGACTTTATCTGTCGTACAGTAAGACAGGCAGCTGAGACCCTAACAACCAGCTCCGCTTCAGTTTCTACTGCAGGTTCCATACACCAGCGATGTCATGTAATGCCATCATAAAAAAATCCCACCATGAACATATCAAAGATGATTGTGTGTTGTTTTTCTAAGTACTGCCATCAACGATGCAGAAACGAAAGTAGTTTAGAAACACTCGCGTCACACATGTTGATCATTCGAAATCTCGTACCACCAGAAGTATTCATTTTCGGCCATTGAGTTCTGCTCTCAAAATACTTAATTTTGGATCCTCTGCTTTGACTCTGAAGCTTTATGTTTCCTTGTATTCAGAAATCCCATGTAGATTTCATTGGTTTAAATCTAATAGGTATTTCCTGTGTGCGTCTTTGGATCTTCGAGAGATAGTGATTTATTTTAAAGAAAGTTTATAATATCGAGACAGCACCGTGGGTTCCGTTCCCGTTACTGCTAAGGATTTTTCCTTCGTGAGAAACTTGAATGAGTTGCACTCAATCTCTTAATTCCAACTGAGGAAAGATTTGAATGAGAAGTAGCGGATCCAAGTTCTGCGAAACTGACAACGGTCGCAAGACCAGTGTGCTGACTCTATGCCACTCTGTACCACATCCGACTGACGCTATTGGCAGAGAGTGACACAGCGGGTCGTCAGTATTAAATGACCCGTCAAGGCCAGTATGTGGGGCTGGTTATCTGACTTTTACCCGACATATAAGATGAAGTATACGGTACCAGATGTCTACGAAATGGTCACGTCATTCTCGTAAATTACGAGCCAGCGATTTGTGGGCGCGGATCGGGCGCCTAATAGCTACCCGTATGTGATCTATCGGGTTCATATCAGGCAAATTTGATAGCCAAAAAGTCAATGTTCCTCAAAACACTGTTGCACGATTCTGGCTTTGTGACACGCACAGTTATCTTCTTGGAAAGCGTTTCACTGTGGGGGAAGACATTCAAGCATGGAGGGACGCAGGTGGTTCGTAATAATGTTCATGTAGTCCACAGCGCTCATGGTACCTCCAGTTACTACCACAGATCCCAAGGAATCCCAGATGAATGTCCCCTATCGCGTGCCACTGCTCTGCAAGGCTGCGTCAGTGGTGCGCTGGATATTTCGAGCAGCTATTCGCCTGGTTGACCGTCTGCCAGGACACGACCGTCGACTTGGTGTAACAAGAAACATGATTCGTCTTATCAATTGACACATGTCCACTGATCAATTAAGTCTCGATTATGTCGTGCCTACTGCAGTCGTAATTGACGCTGTCGTTGGGTCAACATGGATACACGGAGACGTCACATGCATCGGAACTCCATGTTCAATGAGCGCTGAACGGTGTGCTCCTAAACACTGCCTTGAGTCTGCACCACCACTGTACTCTGTCGTCAGATTTGAGGTGGATCGCGCCTATCCTGCTTTATAGAGAGGGCGAGCCTCCGACCTCCACGTTCTGCGGTGTGGGGTAGACGTCCAACACTTCGTCGCTTACTCAGGTTTCACCGTCCTTCAGTCACTTACCATAGATGTTCACGACAGCAGCACCCCAACAGCCGACCAATGTCGCCGTTCCCAAGATTCTTGTTCCTAGGCGCTGAACAATAACAATTTGACGTCTGTCAAGATCGCTTATGTCTGGATATCCCCATCTGCAGACGATATCAGCTCTAGAATAATCATTCTACCATTCATCTCCGCTCCACTTACATTCTTTCCTTACCAAGTCACGTACCTGCAATGCTACCAGGCGGTATTCAGTCTCGCGGTGGGCAGTGGTGATAATTTTTTGGCTTTCAGTGTATAATTTATTGCTCACAAATAGGGAAAGAAATCCACTACTGTGTGATTACATTATTGGCGAAAAATCATTGGAAGTAGTAACTACCGGTAAATATCTGCAATTAAACATCCAAAGCGACCTAAAGTAGAGTGATTAAATAAAAGAAATTGCTGGAAAAAGAGATGCCAGGTCGAGATTCATTGGAAAAGATGTTAAGGAAATGTAATTCATCCACCAAAGATATAGCTTACAAAACATCTGTTCGCCTGAACTGGGACCCTTACCAGATTCGATTAATAGAAGAGAAGAGCGGAGTGTTTCCTCACGGTTTCATTTACTTTTTTTTTAATCTCATTTTGTTCGCTGTTGTTCGTTGCATCTGCTCGGGGCGTAAGACATCCATTTATGTTCGTTGTTGATCGATTGACTCAGTTTTTTTTTATTACAGAGGGCAGCTAACCCTCTGACCGAACACGCTGAGCTATCGTGTCGGCATTTACTCGGCGCGAGAGCTTTAAGGAGATGTTCAACAAATTCCAGTAGCAGACGTCCTGGGAACAGTCGATCAACATATTACTTCCTTCCATACACATCTCACGAAATGGCCACAACGAGAAAGTCAGAATCATTAGAGGTAGTACGAAGGTCTACTTAAAATTAAATGTCCCCACGTGCCATTCGCGAACGAAACAGAGAAATTGGGTGAGGGCGGTGATACCAGAAGCGCTCCCCACCATGTACTACGAGGTGTCTTCTGGAGTACACAGTCCCTGGCCAAATTATTAGATGCTCTGCACAATTTTAATGTTATTTGTAATATTACGTGTTGAGTACTATATTTAATGCGATTAATAGGAAAATTTATGACAGTTATTCAGGGTACTTATTACAGTGTTGAATTTTGTATCTATTGTTGCTACGTGACATTGGATTGTTGACTTATTGTAGGTATCAATGTGCAGAGTATAGCGTACAGGAAAGGACCTGTTCAGTGGCGTTCCCGCGTGTAACTGGTGTAATACTTTGTTCGCTTTGATTATCAATTTCGTAATATCGACATCGCAGTTGATTGTTTAACAGCTAGATATTACTAATTGTGACCTTTAGAAATGGGTAAAAGAAAGGACACTTCACCACGTAGAAAAACTGAGATTAAAGCCCTCGTTAATACGAAAATGTATTCCAATCGGGAAATTTCTCGAAGGTTGGAAATGTCAGAAGCTAGCGTAGGGCACATAAAGAAGAAAATCGATTCAGGTGAGAAATTGAGCCCCAGAAGGAAGAATAAATGTGGAAGAAGACCAATTTTCATCCGAAGTTCAGAAAGATTTCGCAAAAGAATTTGCCTAGAAAACAGATTCGCAACAACGAAACAGATAAAATCTCAACTGGAAGAGGGTAATATGAATGAATCTGAACGCACTGTTCGCAGAAAGTTGAAGGATATTGATTTCAATGCCTGTCGACCTGCTAGGAAACCAAAGTTAACAGCCATAAGAACGAAAAGCGTCTGAAGTGGGCTAAACAGTAGTGTCATACGGATGCGGATTTCTGGAGATCGGTAATTTAACTCTAAAATTATTATTTACGATATGGTATAACCTAGGTACATTTATTCATAGTGTTATTAATAATGTTTTTTGATTTTTACAGATATGCTTCAGCGATGAAGGCACGTTTGAAATTTTAACTAACAAATCTCACTATGTGCGCTGTCGAACAGGAGGAAAATTTCATTCCGACTGCACTATTCAGACCGTCACGCAACTAAGGTGATGATTTGGTCTGTCACCTGTGGCAAGGGTACAGGACGTCTTTACGTGGTTAAAGGCATAATGTCTAGCGGTTCTGGCGCTGCAGTCCGGAACCGCGGGACTGCTACGGTCGCAGGTTCGAATCCTGCCTCGTGCATGACTGTGTGTGATGTCCTTACGTTAGTTAGGTTTAAGTATTTCTAAGTTCTAGGGGACTTATGACCTAAGATGTTGAGTCCCATAGTGCTCAGAGCCATTTTGAAAGGCATAATGAGGTAAGACCAGTACAAGGAAGTTCTGCAAAAGCGGTTAATACCACAGCTCAGAGAATGGTTCCCCAATGGGGAACAATTTATTTTTATGCAGGATGGAGCTCCCTGTCACACAGCCACGTCAGTTAAACCCTTTCTGAAGGAACAAAATATGCCTCTGTGATTGGCCAGGTAATACGGCTCTGAGCACTATGGGACTTAACTTCTTAGGTCATCAGTCCCCTAGAACTTAGAACTACTTAAACCTAACTAACCTAAGGACATCACACACATCCATGCCCGAGGAAGGATTCAAACCTGCGACCGTAGCGGTCGAGCGGTTCCAGACGGTAGTGCCTAGAGCCGCTCGGCCACTGGCCAGGTAATAGTTCCGACATAAATCCCACAGAAAATGTATGGTAACTAATGAAGAGGGACGTGGCAAAAGATGTCATCACAACAAAAACACAGCTCTCAGAGAGGATCATCCATGTGTGTCATCATCATCCACAAATGCAGGACACAGCACAGTCGTGCATAGATAGCATGCCACGTCATATTAAGGCTCTCGTAGCTGCGAAAGGTGGCTCAACAAGATATTAAAACTAATGTTTTCAGTTTCACAATATTTTAATTTTTGTTGTAATTACTGAAATAAAATATTTTCAACAGATTCTACGATTTTATTTATTTGTTATATCGCCTTAGTTATGAAGTAGACTACACACAATCATTTTTCGAAATTTATGTATTAAAAAAACAAATTTCGTTAGACAGAAATCAAAACTTTCTTAAAAACCGTAGTGCGTCTAATAAATTGGCCAGGGACTGTAGATACTTATGCAGCTGTAGATGGTAGGAGATATTCGATCTCAAAGTATTGCTGGACCATCACCATGTATGAGCGTAGATGAAGCGTGGTGGGGAAGTAAGAATGAATTGGACGGCGACTTTGGTGAGGGAGAATTGAAACTTGTGAGTTAAGTATGTGCTGGCAGAGGAATGTCGTGGGACGGTGAAGGGAAAAGAAATATCTTTTAATGCTGGAAAACCTACCTCAAAAAATCGTAAGGCGCTGATCGAAAAATTTGTTTTCCTGTTTGCATCGAAAGCAGCTGACGACAACTCGTACTACAGTGAAATCGTGTCAATTGAAGACGAACTAGGGGAAGATGTGATTACTACTTGCAGTACATAAAAATACATTTGTTCTTTAGTTTAATGAAAATTTTCATCCAGACGATTAGTCATTGCTTTTATACGTCTCCCTTAACTGCATTAACAAACTAGCTTCTATATTTTGAACGCAGCAGTTGGGGGTCCATGTTACAAAATGTCAGAAATCACGTATGTCTGCCTGTATCTTTTTCCTTTGAAATATGACCTTATGCTGATCCAGTCCAGCCTTATTTAATAAAAAACAGTTCCTGTCCGTATGAAAGACGATGGTCAAGGCTGATATAGAGAAACGGTGGTGACCGTAAATCACTGTGGTAGAATCAGGTCATGGAAAAAAAAATCTCCCTTGCAGCCCTCGAGCCTCAGAAGAACGATGGAAATTCAATACATACAGAATGTATAACATATTTTCTGCTGTCTTTTCTTGTCGGTCGCGAGTCAATGCTTAAATCTTGTTCCGTCTTTTCTGCAATACTTTAGATATTTCTATTGTCCGCTGCTCCTGCCACCAAACTTCGTTAATTCCCACATATCTAACTTCAACTTACACATTCCCCATTTTAAATTTTCTAGCCATCCTCCGATCCGTAGAACACCTGTTTTGTTTCTGCTGATGACGACATCTTCCCGACTAGTCCGCGCCCGGAGATCCGAATGGGGGACTGTTTTTTTACCTCCGGAATATTTTACCCAAGAGTATGCCGTCATCATTCAACCATCCACTAGAGGTGCATACCCCAGGAAAAAATTACGGCTGTAGTTTCTCCTTGTTTTAGGCTAGTCACAATACCAGCACAGGAAGATCGTTATCGTTGATGTCACAAGGCCAGCTCAGTCAATAATCCAGGCTGTTGCCACTGCAACTACTGAAAGGGCTGCTGTCCCTGTTAAGGAACCACATGTTTGTCTGACCTCTCTACACATACCCCTCCATTGTTGTTGCATTTACGGCACAGCTATCTGTATCGCTGAGGCGCGCAAACCATCCCACCAGAGGCAAGGTCCACGGTTCATCCGGGATGGAGGTCTTCACATATCCAGTACATCCATCAATAAAGATATCAAGTTTACGCCTAAAACATGAATGTGGCCTCTCAAATTAAAGGCCTCCAAGCTATTTCGGCATGTAAATTGTTACATACCTGTAGAAAACACTTATAGCACACTACGCAGGTAGTTGGCATTTCATCCTAGGTTTAAATCAGAGCATGAACAAAGCAAACGATAACAAGCACAATTTTAGTGGGAAGAAGGTAACAACACTCACACATTGTTCATGTCAAGTGTCACAGTGGTATTTTCCGTTTAAAATGTCCATCAGAATAAGCAAAGGGTATGTCTTACAATATTTCTGTCTAAAATGTACATCAAACCTGTTTAGAAGTTTTTCAGTAATGAGTCAGCTCACCAACCGTCATTTTAGGGAACAACAAGAGAATGCATTATGTTCTATTCTAGAAAAACATAATGAATTATATTGACAGGATACTGTTGCTTTTTATTACATTTTATCAGGCTAATACTGCTTTTTATTTCATTTGATCTAGGCATACTCGAAGTTACGTACAAAAACAAACATTTTGGGAAAGCTGCGATATTTACCGATCATAACTAGTGTCCTGGCTGTCTAAAGCATTTAAAGAATATATTTCCTCTCCATTTCATAATCACCTACTAAAACTAAAGCTGAAAACTAAATACTCCCTCCGAACAGGCCTTGGGAGACCCAACGGTACTGACCGACCGCCGTGTCACCCTCAAACATTGGCGTCACCGGATGCTGATATGGAGGGACATCTGGCCAGCACACCGCTCTCCCTGCCGTCTGAATGGACGATGGTCTTACCTATGAAAAATATTTTATCTAAGAGGATGCCATCAATGTTAATCTATTCAGTGGAGTTGGACACTCTCGGGAAAAGAAATTACACTGTAATTTCCCCTTGCTTTCAGCTGTTTACAGTACCAATAAAACAAGACCATGTACGCCGATGTTACAGGGCCACATCAGTCAATCATTTAACGCCTGCAACCGCTGTAAAGGATACTGCCCCTCTTCAGGAACCATATGTTTGTCTTGTGTCTTCATAAGTACCTCTCCACTGCGTTTGCACCTACAGTACGACTAACCGTATCATTGAAGCACACAAGCCATCCCACTTCGTCAAGGTCCATGGTTCTGCGAGGGGGGGGGGGGGGGGCTTCTTGATAACTTGACAATCACAGGTGTTATTGAATTTGATAGGGGAAAGAAGAAAATATAAAAGGCAGGCGAAGAGGAATACAGTCTAAAAATAGGCATGACAGAAAGTGCAAAATAACTAAGTTGAAATGGGTAGAGGGCAAATGCAAGGCTATAGGAGCATGTATAACTAAGGGAAGGACAGACTCCGCATATGGGAAAGTAAGAGAGATCTTTGGAGAAAAAGAGAGGCAGGTGTATCAATATCAAGAGCTCAGATGGAAAACTAGTACCAGTATTAAGCAAAGAAGGGAAAAATTGAAAGATGCAAGGAATATTTAGAGGAGTTTTAAAAGGTAAACTCGTTTTAAGACAGTATTATAGACAGAGAAGAGGAAGTGGACAAAGATGAGATAGGAGGAATGGTACTGCGAGAAGATTTTAACATAGCTCTGAAGGACCTAGGTCGAAGCAATGCCCGTGGAGTAGATGGCATTCTATCAGAACTACTGCTAACTTTGGTAGAGCAAGCCATGACAAAATTACTCCACCTGATGTGGACGACGTATGAGATAGGTGAAATACCCCCAGTCTTCAAGAAAAATGTGATAATTCCAAAGAAAGCAAGTAATCACAGGTGTATTAACGAGCTATTAGTTTAATAAGTCATGGTTGTAAAATACTGACACGAATTAGTTACAGAAGATTAGAAAAGCTGGTAGAACCTGATTTTGAGGAAGATCAGTTTGGATTCTAAAGAAATGTAGGAACACCTGATGTAATACTTACCATAAGGCGTATCATAGGAGGTAAGTTAAAGAAAGGCAAACCCACGTTTATAGTAGTTTTAGACTTAGAGAAAGCCTTTCACTCAACCCCTTTCATCTCTCTCTCTCTCTCTCTCTCTCTCTCTCTCTCTCTCTCTCTCTCTGTGTGTGTGTGTGTGTGTGTGTGTGTTTATGGAAGCTTGCCCACCTCCGTCTTTGGTATATCTGTATTCCGTGCATTATGAAGTCTTCTTGCGTATTACGAAAATATGTAGATACATTGCTATGATGATTTTGTCAAAACGTCTTCTTCCCTAACTGTAATGGTATTTAGTCAGTTCGATTGTATTTGGTTGTGCTCTGTCCTCACGTCTCATGTTTTAGAGCATTATAATTATATTTAAGTATTATTTAGTAGGTGATTGGCAACGACCTTGATGCAGTGGTAACATCGGTTCCCGCCGGACCACCGAAGTTACGCGCTGTTGGGCTCGTCTGTGACTTGGATGGATGACCATCGCAGTTGGCAAGTGGGGTGCACTCAGCCCTTATGAGGCAAACTGAGGAGCTACTTGACGGAGAAGAGAGGGCTTCGGTCACGAAAACTGACAACGGCAGGCAGGTATGCTGGCCACATGCTCCTCCATATCCGTATCTGGTGACGCCAATGAGGGTGACACGGCGGTCGGGCAGTACGGTTGAGTCTTCCGAGGCCAGTTCGGAGGGAGTTTTTAGTTTTCAGTTTTAGTTTTAGTAGGTGATTATGAAATCGAGAGGAGATATACTCTTTAAATGCTTTAGACAGTCAGAACACTGTAGGTAATTGTCCGAAAGAACAGATATCATCGGTGACCATGCAGCTCATTAGAAAGAAATTACAATGAAATCAATACCCCTAGCTACATACAGGCATTGATATAAGTCAACAGGGACAGTTGAAAATGTGTGCCCCAACCGGGACTCGAATCCGGGATCTCCTGCTTACATGGCAGACGCTCTATCCATCTGAGCCACTGAGGACACAGAGGACAGTGCGACTGCAGGGGCTTGTCTCTGGCACGCCCCCCGTGAGACCCACATTCCCAACTTATTGTCCCACACTATATTCATAGTGCCCCTGCCCATTATACTCATTACTCGTGGCTTGTTGCCGATTCCCATAAGAGTTCGGGCACAGTTTGAGCATCTGCACAGAAGAAGATGGTCAAATGGCCGGTGAGCCTTACCTTATATATGGTACCTGTTCTTTCGGAATGTCCGTTGAATTTTTGTTACATCATAAATGACAAAAATTTGGAATTGTCGTCTCAAGTAAATACCTCGGGTTTATGATCAGGAACATTGTAAACTGTTAGTGTGACAGGACCGTGTTTTGGCTATTCGGTGGAAATGGGAACAAGTTATCGTAGCTCCGGCAACAATGTACGGTGTGTAAGGTCAGCATCAAACGAAGCCTGCTCCTGCAACACGAGATAGTATAAAAGACAGTTCGGGAACTGGGAGAAGGACAAGGATTTTGCTACTGCATTGTGGTGCATCCCCAAACTTCATAAAGATACTGCAGTCCAAAGCAGATCCGCGTCCCTCAGGACCCATTCACGTCTATCACCCCAACATGCTATCGTCATTATTCTGTAGCATCCAACAGAGAAAAGTTACGAACTACAAAAGCTCCATTAACTTCATCCGATAGAGAACTCCATAAGACTTTTATTGCATCTCTCTCCTCCCATATATGGAAAACCAATACTGTCTGCGTGCCGGCATTGAGCACATTGGAAGATCCTATTAAATATACAGGTATTGATCCATTGCTCAGACCAGTGTAAAGTTGCATCGCCTGTACTGTAGGAAGATGACCGTATCTCACAACTATACTATAAGTCGCAAGAGACGCTCCTTGTGACCCTGTGTCATTGTTTGAAAAATTAGTTTCTGCTGTAACACTCTTTGTACACTGCCATACATTTTTTTCAACGATTTCGAGGTCTGAGTCAGGTTCTAAACTGACATTAACACGTTCTGATCCATTACTTCTCACATAAAACTAGACGTCACATCGTGTAAGTCAAGTTGTTACTGCTGCTACCATAACACATCACACACAATGGATGATTTAAAAAAAAAGACAGTTGCAACACAAGGAAACTAGAAGTTTGGCGGCGTTGTGGAGCGTTTCCAAACTGCTGTCTGAAGGTGACTGACGACCTCTACAGTTAAACTTATCTGTCACAGTGATGGAATAGCTGATGGTTCTGAGTTCCATTTCGACTGATTCCTCATATTGCAGTCATGTACGCGATCACTGTTTCAGTGTTAGCCATCCCCAGAAGGTGTTGCCCCTTCACCAAACCTCTTTCTCCATCACAAACAAGTGATGTCAGTCAATCATTATGTGGTAACCAACAGCGTATGGGATGGAAAAAGACACTGTCGACATACTGTAATAATAAGCATCACAGTTGATAGTGCAAACAGTTTTAGTATTTTTACAGTAATTTCAACATCGACCAATGATGCGACAGCATGCTTCCAAATTTCAGTATCATTGCTAAACTGCCCCTTCTCTACTTCACGAGTGTCATTGCGAATGTAGGTAGATGACTATACAGTATGTCCATTCTTCGTTAATTCTCAAACATATACATGATCAAAGTATACCAGACAGTGCTGTACATATTTCTAGCTCCTCGAGCATAGTGTTTAATTTAAGATCTATCTCTATGTCGATGGGAGTCACAAGGCATTCTCGCAGTCTTAGGATAAAATTAGAGACTGAAAGAGCCCCTCGCACTGTCTTTGGCCAACCCACCCTGCAGCACGGTTACCGATTTAATCTGCAGCTGACCAGAAGTAGACCGCTACAGTCTACATCTTGTGAATGAATGGAGATTGCCGAGTCCTCGTCCATCCAAGTGCACAAGATTTCTTCAGATGCGCCCATGTCGAGGAGGTAAGCACTCCTTATCGGTGTATAATAACAGCTTTGAAAGTGTTGTGATGTAATAGCAGACGGTTAAGAAGAAAAAGAAATGGGTGATTTTTATGCATGATGGAGCTCCAGACAGGATAGAGTTCAAAGAATTTTAAGTAAATCAACTACACTATCAATTTTAAAGTATTGTTCTAGTGTGTGGGATCAGTACCAGGGGGGTATTGGTAAGAGAGAACATAAACACACGCACTCCTAAGGCAACAAGGTTCTGCACTTAAAACTGGCTATATTGTTAGATCGCATGAATTTCCGACCTATCTGTCATGTGGAATGCGTCGCTGTTAATATTCCAATGTAATAAATATATTTCCAGTACATGACATACACCCTTCTTGCAGGTTTCTCTACGATAAACTATGGTAACAAACTGTAAAATGAAAAAACTACTTCCTTAAAACATCGGCTCTGTGTGATACTTGCACAATATAGCTTTCCAGAGATGTATAGCGTCAACTGTTTAGATCCGATCATGGTTCAGAAATTATACTATACTCACATCAGCCCTATATAAAATGATCGTTAGTAACGGAGAATACCTCTTACAAGGAAACAGATAAACACATAGCAACGGCATCCGACATGTGAAATTATACATCATGCCACCACTAACTCTGTAAACAGCATATCTGTCAAGCAGATGTATACATTGGGATTGCAGTGTCTCACAAACACCTATCGCTAACTTAGAATCAGCTCAAATTTATACCCAAGATTTGACAGGGGAATGGAGTACATCACATAAATCTTCGTTTGTTTAGAGGAATGTATAAAAACAGGATGGTCACGTTTCATCACACATGAGATGGAAGTCCTCTGATGACCGAGTGGTTTCCTGTTAACGATCGCAAGTAGACAGTGCTCTAAGTCACATACAGAACACGTGGTTGTATGCGAGTCGAACGCAGGCAATGTCACGCAACTGATGCATCCTGAGAGGACAGCGGAAAAAAATTGGGCAAATGGCCTGCAGCAACATCTCCCTCTCTAGAATGTATCATCATCTGCCATTAAATCGTACCTCGTTACAGCTCCATCTCCATCGATCACCCTGTCCACTCTCTGTTATCCTTTAACGCAGATAAATGTAAATTTAGAGGCAGATGGTTCTCTGTTTTCCTGAAAAGCGTCAGATACAGTAATCACGACGCGTGTATCACTGTTACCTCAATAGACGTACAGTAGAGCGTTGCCTCGACGGAAAAGAGAGTGACTGTTTCCCTGGTTCCCTTCACTGCCATGTCGATGTTTTCTCGGATTCAATAATTGTTCTGGGCCATCCAGAAGACACGCAAGTACTTCCTCAATATCCCTGCATTTCAGTGTATTTCCCCTCAATTTATACATATTTTCCGTCATTTTTCGCAATTCTATCGATTTTTTATGTCACTTCTACCCACGTGATCATGACATTACCGCTCGTTCCGTGTTCTAAAATTGCTTGTAAATGTAGTACAGCTGCCAACACCTAGCGCAAACGCACTATTTTTCTGATCGGCAGGCGTAGTATAGCATGCAGTCACCTCCACCTACATATTCCACATTTACAGTGCATTTGCTCTGTTCTCTGTATGTCTATGTATGTGCATGTGGAGCCTCTGCAGACTGGTTAGAACAAGATGGGGGGCAAGTTCTCTACGGAAAGTTCTGAGTGCAATGTGATGTAGTCTTTGTTCAGGTGTTCAAAGACAAGTTGAAGCAGACCATCCACATCTGGTGTGATGCTGTTCCTCATCTGACATTGTGGCATTAGGACATCTCCAGACCAGTAGCTGTAGGACACCGAAAATTCCAGCCATGCTAGAGACACATCTCGTGGCGATGCGTCAGCCTTGCTGGGCAGATAAACATGTGTGCACGGCCAATGAGTCTCGCATGTCCCGTTAGGATCCCTAGGAACAATGCATGCTGTGCTATTCTGGGAAGCATTGCAATAGATTTCTGTAGAGCGTTCAGAGGGGAGACTTGCCTCTTATTTACATAGACCTGGGACGTCAATATAACATTGAGGACTTTTTAATCGTGTCTGCGAGGGTGCGCCGCTATACAAACATCTCTCGGTGCTGGACCGGTAGGTACGACTCAGCCACAGTGGTTAGGTGAACACATGCGCATCCAGAGGGTGACTTGGCTCTTATTTACATAGACATGTGATGTCAGTATAACACTTGAAGAGCTCTAACTGTATACCCAAAAATAGATGCGACTTTCACCTGCTGGCTGCAGGTGGCAGCGGCGTGAGAGTGATGTCTCACGCCCTTGCATTCATCTCTCCGGCACTGGCTTGCGTCTGGCTGGCCCTGCAAAGCGCATGTGTGGTGTCAGTGGTGTCGGCATGTGCACGTGTCGGAACAGTTTGCTGATACGTCGCGGTTGATGATAGTTCAGAAGTGGTTTTTACGTACACTGAGTGTTTGTGCACTGTATTATTTTCGGCTGTTTAAGCGTTGTGAGCGTGTTTGCAGAGCCTTTTACATTAATTATTTTGACAATTTACCAGTTGTTTTTGTGTCTACATATCAGTGTACTGCATTATTTCGGTGATTTATGAGTAGTTTGCAGGTCTGTAGGATGTGTATTGTGAGCCCAAGCACGCCAGAGCAAGTGTTTTGTGTCAGTGTAATAAATGAAGTACGTGAAATCCGTCCATAAATAAATTGTCCCAAAATAAATAAAGTACATTCCTTCCTCTCTCCAGCAGCCCAGAACAGGCTGAGTCCTTTTCCTGCCATTTTTCCCCAGATCACCATGGTATGATAGTGCCCTCTGGTGGCAGTGCTGTGTACTAGGTCAGTTGGACTCTGGACCTCATGGTAGACACACTGGATGGGGCTTCTGCCTCAAACTGTTTAAATAAACACTGCATGCAAAATAAAGACTTACATCCACCCAATCAAGCAGCCCAGCACAGACTGTCCTTTTACCAGCAGTTCCAAGGAAGAGGTGGTGGTTGGATGACTTAGGTTAGTGGAGGTAGCCCAAGTAACATATTTTCCCTACATTTTCTTAGGTTAGTGGAAGTAGCCCAAGTGATCTTTTTTCTGCCAAAATTTGAACTTCCTGCCATTTTCTGGGGGAGAGGGGGAAGTGAGGGGGAGGGAGGGGAAGGGGTTAGATCAGTGGAGGTACCCCAGTTGACCTACTTTCCCGCCGAAATTTGAACTTCCTTTCATGACGTCGTTGCGATATTGCCATATCTATTGCCGCCATCTTGGATGCGTCGTTTTAAATAAATTTTGCAACAATGCATCCTGGGATGGCGTCCTTGTTGTTCCACTACTTACAGGATGTGTTCAACCTTTGCATTTTTGACACATTGATCTCTGCTAGGGACACTTTCAACCAAGTCTAATGGTTCAAATGGCTCTGAGCACTATGGGACTTAACAGCTGAGGGCATCAGTCCCCTAGAACTTACAACTGCTTAAACCTAACTAACCTAAGGACATCACACACATCCATGCCTGAGGCAGGATTCGAACCTGCGATCGTAGCGGTCGCGTGGTTCAACCAAGTCTCTGAGTCTCTGAATGTCTATTGCAGCAGACCATTCTTCCTCAAGAGCCTAAACCAGAGAAGGGAATGATGTTGAACGCTGGGGTCTGAACTGAAGTCAACGTTCTAACTCATTCCAAAGATGTTCCATTGGGTTCAGGTCGGGACTGTGGGCAGATCAGTACACTTATACAATGTTTATTGTTCATAAACCATTGCCTCACGTGTGGTGCTATATGATAGTTTGCACTGTCATGTTGATACAAACAATAATCGTCTCCTAACTGTTCCTCCATTGCAATCAGTAAACAATTCTGTAAAATACGTCCATATCCTTTGGTATTCAGCTTTCACTTAAGTGTAATAAGCAGACAACAACCTAACTACGAGAAACACCCCCATATCACAACACCACCACCTTCGTACTTGACTGTTAACACCACACATGGTGGCAGGTAACGTTCTCCAAACAGTGGCCAAACTCAGCCACTTCCATCGCATTGCCACATTTCAGCACATGCTCGTAGTATGTGTATTTAACATCTCCATATTGGCAAACATTGTAGTTAGTTACATCCTATGATTGGTTATTAATTTTAAATGATTGTTACTCTTAATCAATATTTATAATATGTCGGATCAATAATTGTTATGTTAAACGTTAAAAACTGTAGTTTTTGGATGTGTATCGTTTAAGAAACAGTATATTCAACAGCATCATTTGGAAGATCAAAATTATTTTAAAAAATTAAAAGTATACCTGGAATCGAAACTTCGAACTCTAGAATTCTTAATTAAATACTATATCCATTGCATCAACTTTGGACCATAGGAACATACCACTAAACTGATGTGCTTACAGTGTTACCAAATTGCCTTTCTTCTACGTTCATTTTCTATCGAAAATACGCATGGGATGAAATTTTATTATAGATATTTTTGGAACCCATATAAACTCGTGTTGGTGTCCGAGTGCGTGGAGTTTATTTTACCCTGTAAATGAAAGTCTGTATCTTGAACTGGGATATTTATTCAAACAATGCAATTACAGAGTCCGATTTTGTTTCCCTGTTGGAGCTGATGCTTCATCTCTAATGATGTCATCGTTGACGGGACGTAAAACCTTCATTTTCATTACTTTTTGTACCATTTATTTGCCACTACCCTTTAATCTTTTGTAGTACCTTCAGCATTTGTGTGAAGGATAGGACATGGCTTTTACGTGGTCTGAGCTTAACTAAGACTGATTAATGCTCTTATTCAGTCATACGACTTTATGTCCCTATAGCTGCTATCAATCTAAAAAGTAGTATGTGTGGCTTGGTGGTCAAAAGTAAGTCAATAACGTGTGAAACTCCCATGCATGTGTCACATTTAAGAATCAATATGTGTTTGTATCAGATTTAAGATAAAATTGCGCAACTGTGTGTGTTGGTAATCACCGACAACTTATCATTGCTGTGGGTTGATCGACCACGTCTCTCAAACCTGTGCTCTTTGCAACCAACGATGCTCATCATTTTACAATTAATGTGTGGACATTACTAAATACTGTATTTAATGAAGGTTTACATTACTCAAACCTTAAAGTTCGGTGGCGATCACCCACGGACTATTGGTGAAAAGCGTTGTGGGTTAGTAAAAGGATGAAGGAAGGTTATTATTTAACGTCCTGTCGACATTGAGGTCATTGGAGACAGAATACACAAGCGGATTGTAGAAGGATTGAAAAGGAAATCGTCCTTACCCCTCCAAAGGAATCATCACGGCATTCGCCTTAAGGATTTAGGGAAATCGTAGAAAAGCTAAATCGGGATAGCTGGCCTGTCCTCCCGCATGCAAATCTAGTGTCGTGTGACTGTGGCAGTCGTCATGTTCTTATATTTGATTACTCGTATTTTCACTCCAAATGGACGTCTGTGTCTGGGGCAGCAAGCTCATGGTACAATTTGTTACATAGCAAAAGCTTCTTAAGGGAAGTGTCAGGAATATCAAAATTTTGAACTATCGAATGTCTTAATGAAAATAATAATAATCGTTCAGTATAACACTCTATTATATTTTACAAAGTTTAATAACAGGAAAACAAATCGGAAGATGACACAACTTCAGAGACTTTACTGGTCTCGTACACATACATATATGGACTGCATCGGCGAGTGAAAATTTGTAGTAAGGCTGGGGATCGAACCCGGGTTCGATAGTCAGCCTTGGTACATATTTTCAGTCGCTACTTCAGTCTATATACATAAAAGGCAGAAATGTTTGCTAACCATGTCAGTAGGAACCATGCCATCAAATCCATGAAACGTATTGGTAAAACCATGGGGGACCCAGTTCAAGATGGCTTGGACAGCAAAGATGTCAGTGGGAACCATCCATCAAATCCATGAAACGTATTGGCAAAACCATGGGGGACCCAGTTCAAGATGGCTTGGACAGCAAAGATGGAGCGAAACTGCACAGTGATAAGACACGCGACTTGCATTCGGGGGGACGGTCCAGCCATTCAGATTTAGCTTTCCCGTGACTTCACTGACACGCTTAAGGCGAATTCCGGGATGATTTCTTTGAAAGGGCATGACCGATTTCTTTTCCCATCCTTTCGTAAAACGCTCTTGTGCTCCGTCCTAATGACTTAGTCGTCGAGGGGGGTTAAATCCTGGACTTCCGCCTCAAGTAAACGAGCCCTAATTGTCTCTAAATACAGTTTTCTATTATTCGTTCCATTTCCCTGAATTTTAATCACCGTAAAGGAGACAAGAAACCCTAAATTACTAAAATATGCTCAAAAAAAGTTAAGTACCTAGACGAACACGTTAACACCATAGGCGGGTACTAAATGATCAGAGGAGGAGGAGGAGATTAGTGTTTAACGTCCCGTCGACAACGAGGTCGTTAGAGACGGAGCACAAGCTCTGACTACGGAAGGATAAGGAAGGAAATCGGCCGTGCCCTTTCGAAGGAACTATCCCGACATTTTCCTGAAGCGATTTAGGAAAATCACGGAAAACCTAAATCAGGATGGCCGGACGCGGGTTTGAAGCGACGTCCCCTCGAATGCGAGTCCAGTGTGCTAACCACTGCGCCACCTCGATCGATTTAAAATGATTAGAGCTGCAGTTTCAGTGCCACGTAGAACTACCATCGAGGTGCATTAGTGTTGTTCGTGCCGTGATCAGAAAACGTGGACTGATGAGGAGAGGGGACGCATTGTGTTCAGCGATGAATCGCTTTTCTGCTCCACCCCTGACACCCGCTGTCGGTGAGTATGGCGGCGACATGGAGAGACGTCATTCTTCGATCGTTTTGGACAGGCAATCGATTACGCCATCTTTGCGCTAATATTCATTTTCAATTCCTTTTACATGTCTGGATTTTAGATAAAGACTCTATGATTATTTCTCTTAGTATAGTTAAATTAATGTAAGAAATTTTTTTCTCCAATTTTTTGTTCATTGTATTACAGATTAGTTCTATAGAGTTCAGATCACAGAGGTGTGGTGGGATCCTCAGAACAGCAAATCCATTACAATTCGAAACGGTATCTGCATTAAAAACAGGTTTTGGCTTATTATAACACACAATTTATGAAAGCTCATTTCTTGTTAAGCTCGTTTCAATCAGATTTTTTTTTTTTTAATGAACCATTCAATTATCGCTGTTTGAGAGTTGCAGTCGTGAGAGCTTTATTTGTCTAAACGGTATGATACAATGCGTTATCAAGAACAACAATACTACCAACTGGTATGATAGGAAATAATTTCTCTTCTATTTGTGATAATTATCCCCATTTATATAGTAGTAGTAATTTTGAAATTTAGATTTCGGGTCATAAACTAACTCTGCCTATTGTATGAAACTCACTGCTTCCTCATGCTTGGACAACAAAATAGCTCTTTGGCCTGCACTGCTAATATTCATAATATCCATAACTTTTAATGCTGCCAGAATTTTTTCATTGTACAGTGGGCACGCACCCACGTTTCGTCCGTGAATACCACCGACTTCTTTGGCCGCTTTTCATTATTTCTGATTGCTCTCAAGTATTCCATACGCTTTGCCACAATGTCGGAACGTATTGATTGGCTTGGTTCAAATGGCTCTGAGCACTATGCAACTTAACTTCTGAGGTCACCAGTCGCCTAGAACTTAGAACTAATTAAACCTAACTAACCTAAGGACATCACACACATCCATGCCCGAGGCAGGATTCGAACCTGCGATCGTGGCTGTCGCTCGGCTCCAGACTGTAGCGCCTAGAACAGCACGGCAACTCCGGCCGGCCGTATTGATTGGATGGTTCTCTTATTTTTACATTTTTTCAAACGAAATCTCGTCTATTTCAAAATTTTCCAAAATGGTTTCTTTATTCACTGAAAATTTATGTCAGTTTTCGAAAATATACGCAACCTTCTCGATGTTGGAAAATCCTGCTTCTGTACATAACGCTCCAAAAATTTTTTTTCAATAAGTGCTCTGCCAAAGCCATTTAGAGCAACAACTTTTCCAACACGCCTTTGTTTTCTTGGGGTTTTAACATTTTCTCCAGTTTCTTTCGCATCCTTAGCCGTTCAAAACGTATTTTACTGTTTCTTCAAACTTCCCTTCCATTTTTGCCGCCCGCAAGATTGCTTTCTGTAGAAGTATAATTAGCTGATCCTATTGGTTTTCTTACTGAATAACGTACGTCTTTGAATTTAAGCTCTTTTTAACCTGAGAGTTTTCAATTTCGCGACCTCTTCTTCTGTTTTCCACTCTCAGGGGTATTCATGATTATGCATAACATCACACTGCACTACTGACGATATTTCACGAGGACACGCTCCACCACATGATAGTGTTTTCGTTACTGACCTGAAAGCATTTTCAGTGCGATGTGTTTATCTGTCACGACTATGCTCCTGTACTATAAACTCACCATGTGCTCCCGGTAACGGCCAAGTGCAGTAATATCGTGGTTGGCTAGTACCGTGGAACCTATTTTGGAGAGGACAGTGCTCGTCCACACATGGTACGTGTCTACAAAATGTCTGATGATGCTGAGGTACTCACATGGCCATAAACATCCCAGATCTGATAACATTTTCTCGAGTTTCCAGCCGCGTCCAGTGGTTTACAATCCACGAGCTTTCGGTCGAGTTCTCCTCGGCCATTATCAAGTGGTGACTGTCGCATGATTGCTGCTGCCGTCCTTATACAATCGCGCTGTCTTCAGTGACGTCACTGGTGCTCGCTCCATCGCCATATAAGGTAATGTGGATTTTAAACCACTAGACGCTGCTGGAAGACCGAGAAAATTTTATCAGTACAAATTTTCCGCGAACCTATGCATTCGTATATTATATACTCCCAGATCTGTCTCCGGTAGAACAGGTGCGGACCAGCTCGGACGTCAACACTGTCGCAGTGCCAAGGTAGGACATCATGAACCAGTTACATGTTGCTTCAGGAGAGGATGCAACGTATACCAACACACTTGTCAAACGAATCACTGCATGCATCCAGCCCAGAGAGGATGGAACGTTATACTGATAACCGAGCTCGTACTGGCAAGTTCTTTGAAAATTTGATTCGATTTTGCAATCACTAAAATGACATGACATACTCTCTCAAACTGTGGAGATTTATCTCCTTTCCTCAGGCCCTTGTGCGTTCTTCGCCTTTTTTGTCAGGCAGGGTGCATGCAGAATATTGCTACTTTTCGATTCCTTTCAGTTATTTTTGTCATGAACATCGTCTACATCTACATCTACATCATACCCCGCAAGCCACCTAATAGTGTGCGGAGGAGGGTACTTTCAGTACCACTTTCTGATCCCTCCAGCCCTGTTCCACTCGCGAATGGTGCGTGGGAAGAATGATTATCGGTAAGCCGCTGTATTGGCTCTATTTTCTCGAATTTTCTCCTCGTGGCCAATACGTTCAAATGGTTGAAATGGCTCTGAGCACTATGGGACTTAACATCTGAGGTCATCAGTCCTCTAGAACTGAGAACTACTTCAACCGAACTAAGCTAAGGACATCACACACATCTATGCTCGAGGCAGGATTCGAACCTGCGGCCGTTGCGGTCGCGCGGTTCCAGACTGAAGCGCCTAGAACTATTCGGCCACACCGGCCGGCGCCAATACGTGAGATGTGCAGTTTGTGTCGGGAAGTAATATGTTGTCCGACTCCTCCTAAAAAGAGCTGTCCCGAAATATCAATAGCAAATCTCTTCATGATGCCCAACGTCTCTCTTGTAACGTCTGCCGGTGGAGTTTGTTCAACATCTCCGTAACGCTCTCTCGGCAGCTAAACGCGCCGCTCTCCTCGTTGGATCTTCTCCATCTCCTCTATCAGTTCTACCTGATAGAATCCCAGATAGATGAACAATACTCAAGAATCGGGTGAACAAGCGCCTTATAAGCCACTTTTTTCGTGGATGAGTTACATTTCCTTAAGATTCTTCCGATGAATCTGAGTCTGGTGTCTGCTTTACCACTATCTGTTTTATGTGGTCATCCCACTTAAGGTCGCTCTGGATAGTTAGGCCTAGATATTTTACGGCAGACGCTGTCCACATCCACATACAGACTCTACAGGTCGCTGAAAAGTGCATGGTGGAACCTACTAAGTCTCAGCGTTTTAGGATTTATTTCCTTTCTATTCGCGTTTCGAGCGCGGGGAGAGTACTGCACAAATGCCTCTGTGCGCGCTGTAATTAGTGTAATCTTATTTTGACGGCCCCTACGGGAACGATACGAAGGGAGCTGAGGTACAGGGTGATTATAATTAAACTTTCAAAACGCTGTAGAAATAACACCACTGGTCAGAATGACATCAAATTGCAACGGAATATTGTCTGAGAAGTGGGAAAACGTATGTCAGAAGAAAAAAAAATAGTGCGAAAATTGATCAATAGATTGCGAAGTATGTGTCAGAATAGGTAAATGAAAACACCTGTCATGCGCACGACCCACTGAAGATGGTATAAACGCGCCAGGTACACAGCTTTCCCTCCTTTCTCGACTGCTACGTTCGCCATGACTGTCTCAATTCGGAATCGCGCTCTGCTTGTAAAGCTGTATTACAAGAATGATGACTGTGCACACGTCGCTCTGCAGAAGTTCCGGACACTGAAGGGTTTGAAAAAAGGCGTTGGCCCGATGACTGCCCAGGGTTTGGAGAAAATGATTCGGTAATTCGAAAAGACAGGTTCTTTTGGTGTGCAACCTGGTAGATGGAGGAACCGAATTGATTCGACGCCAGTGGAAGCAGTTGCCACAGCAATGCAGGAGGAGACGAGTGGTGGTGTGCAAACGTGTAGTGCACGGAGAATTGCCCGAACATTGGACATTCTTCTTTGCTACCCATTCAAGATTGCCCATGTGCACGAGTTGCTTCCTGTTGACCTGCCAGCAAGAGATACCTTTGCTTTAGAATTTCTTGCTCGCATGGAAGTGGACATTGATTGGTCGTGGAAGATTTTGTGGACAGACGAAGTCCACTTCCATCTGACAGGATACGTCAATACACAGAATTGTCGAATATGGGCAATGAAAAATCCACACGCAAATCAACCAGTACCATTTCATCCTGAAAAGGTCACTGTGTGGTGCGGGTTTACGGCATCATTTATCATAGGGCCATATTTTTCCGAAGAGTTAAGTGCTTCAGGTCCAGTTACCTGTACTATCATTGGTTAGCGCTGTGAGTGTCTTTTGCGCAACCACGTCATTCCAGCTCTCCAACAGCGTGGATATGTGGATGGGATCATTTTAATGCAAGATGACTTACATCCGCACATTGCAAATCCGGTTAATCAGCTGCTGAAGCGCCATTTCGGAAATGCTAGAATTATCAGCCGCCATTTCCCTCCAGCCTGGCAGTCCCGATCACCTGATCTTAATCCGTGTTTCTGGCTATGGGGCAATCTGAAGGATGTGTTCAGTGTTCCGAGTGGAAACTTAGCTGCACTGAAGGCAAGCACTGCGTAACGCATTCTGAATGTTACCCCCGAAACACTTAAATCAGTTGTGGAACATGCTGTTTCTCGATTTTAGCTTGTTGCAGAAAACGGTGGACAGCATATTGAACATGTTTTGCGCCATTCATACGGAAATTAATAATGTGATTTGATTCTGATTGATGCTTTTTATGCGGTTATTGGCCTCAGGACAATTAAAACCAATATGAGTGATGCTTTTTGTGCGGTTTTTGGCCTCAGGTCAATTAAAATCCCTTGTGATTGATGCTTTATATGCGGTTTTTGGCCTCAGGACAAAAACCGATGTTGTTGATGCTTTTTATGCGGTCTTTGGCCTCAGGACAATTAAAAACCGATTTCCCATCCGATGTGATATGACCTTGCCATATTGGATGGGCTTACGTAACTAACAGTATCACACCTGTACACCCATGCACACTTAACGTCAAACGTACACCTTAGGAGGAGGAGGTGGAGGAGGAGATTAGTGTTTAACGTCCCGTCGACAACGAGGTCATTAGAGACGGAGCGCAAGCTCGGGTTACGGAAGGATGTGGAAGGAAATCGGCCGTGCCCTTTCAAAGGAACCATCCCGGCATTTGCCTGAAACGATTTAGGGAAATCACGGAAAACCTAAATCAGGATGGCCGGAGACGGGATTGAACCGTCGTCCTCCCGAATGCGAGTCCAGTGTGCTAACCATTGCGTCACCTCGCTCGGTGTATACCTTAGGCACTGTTGTATGACTCATTTCTCATTTGTAGTCGACTACCATTAAATTATGATGCTTACAGCGCCATCTATTGTGACATTTTGTAACTATTTATTTTTCTTCTGCCATACGTTTTCCCCCTTCTCTGATAATTTTCCGTTGCAATTTGACGTCATTCTGACCAGTGGTTGTATTTCTACAGTGGTTTGAAAGTTTAGCTTTAATTATAATCACCCTGTATATTCCTTGAACGACATCATATGGAAAGTTTGGCGCTGGTTGTCAGTTGCGCACGAATAGTCGAAGCGCTTAAGACGACCACTCACCTAAAGTAGGAAATCCAAGTTCGAGTCCCGGTTCGCCACAAATTTTCGTTGTCGTCGCAACTGCGAATACATTTCGTGTGACTGTTCATGTTGCGTACTGCATTTGTAGCAGTGATATAGCTTTGTGAGCTCTCGCTGCCTGGCGCGGACCGGTAATGCTTTGCACGGCTCCCTGGGTCATCCGATGGCCGTTTTACGCCGGATAACCGCCCACAGCAGCCCGATCGAAGAGAGAGCCGAGCGCCGGGCTGCCCCGCTGAGTGGCCATTGTGCGCGCCACGTGCCGCCCACACGTGCCACTAGGTCACGGCTCTTTCCACAAACGAAAATCACACGACGTACCGAAGAGACAGAGATTTAACGTAGAATACCGAGCTAACTACACGGCACGTAAAACAGTTGGAAGACCAACCATCAGTACTGATAAATATCACGAATTATTTTTAATTGCTGTCACTCTATATATGTGAGTCAAGTGTGTGGGAATTTTGAACCAGACGTACAGAACATCTAAGAGAATTAGAAAGTAATAGCTCCCACTCAACATTTGTCGATCATCTAACGGCACAGAATCGACATTCAATGAATATTGAAACTGACTTAAAAATTATTAAAACTAGCAACAAATTACGTTAAAAATTAACAACAGAAGAGAATTATCATATAGAAAAAATAGTCCAAAGAAAGAATGTACTAAACCATTGCACATCACTGATGACTCATTGTTACAAGCCGGCCGCGGTGGCCGAGCAGTTCTAGGCGCTTCAGTCCGGAACCGCGCGACTGCTACGGCTGCAGGTCCGAATCCTGCCTCGGGCATGGATGCGTGTGATGTCCTTGGGTTAGTTAGGTTTAAGTATTTCTACGTTCTAGGGGACTGATGACCTCAGATGTTAAGTCCCATAGTGCTCAGAGCCATTTGAACTATCTGAATCATTGCCACAACAGGAGAAGTATACAAATAACCTCTTCGGCAACGTATGATTGCCCCCTTATTAAGTCTCTGTTCCTCATCCTTCCTATCTCTCCCTATCATTCAGTCTCTCTGCCTCTCCATGACACACACACACACACACACACACACACACACTCACACACAGCTACAACACGTGAATTGCCGACAAAAGCCTTGTGGTTTTCTGAAACGCAATACACTATAATGATTTTCAGTCTGAAGTGGACCCAAAACAGAAAAATAGAAAACGTTTCGTTATTTATAGATGCCAAGCTGTAGAATGCATAGTAGGTATAAAATTGCCGGCCGGAGTGGCCGAGCGGTTCTAGGCGCTTCAGTCCGGAACCGCGCGACTGCTACGGTCGTAGGTTCGAATCCTGCCTCGGGCATTGCTGTGTGTGATGTCCTTAGGTTAGTTAGGTTTAAGTAGTTCTAATTTCTAGGGGACTGATGACCTCAGAAGTTAAGTCCCATAGTGCTCAGAGCCATTTTTAAAGGTATAAAATTACCGACGTAATAACTCGTATCGTCCTGTGAAGTATGTGAGCAGCTGTGTAACTATCTTATTTTAAAATTCGAATTCCAGGCCAATTTTCAGCAAAGCATAAGCGTACTACATTTAATTCCTCAATTATGTGACATGATTCTTTAGCTGTGTAGCCTAATTATTGCCCGTTTATGGTGGTAAATAGCTTTAACCCGAAGTTCATATAACCTCCACGCGATCTAAACATGTCATAGTTATTTCCAGAAAGAAAATAAATAAAGATAACTAAAGAGAGCACAGAAAGATCTGAAATATGGCTGGGTAAAACAAACTAACAGAACGGTGTTATGTATAAACGCAACTTTTTCTGTTATTTTTCTTGGCAATCACGGAAAGCGAGAACAGCTACATCATCAAAAATATGAACATGTCATTTTGTACACACTGTCTGGAAGGCCTTTCCCAGACATTCGTCACCATTCGTTTCAAAGATACAAACTGTGATGTGGTTGGTCAGCTACAAATCCTTTCGATGTGGGGTGTTTCAGATCATGTAGACATATTTTATTCCGAGATCAGTGAGTTCGAACTTTTTGGGTGAAATGTGTTTTAGACAAAACAGTAAAGGCGAATTGGGTTGCTTGGAATTAATGTAAAATTGGAAAAAATAAACTCAATTTCAGAATTTTTAATGGACAAAAATTAGTTCCGTTGGAAAGAGTTCTCAAAACCGATCATTTTTTGTCTAAAACGTTTTTTCTGTATTTTGCGATGTTTCTGTGATATCATCAGATCTTTAATCTGGCAACCCATGACACCTACCAGTGCCTCTCAACCGAAGGGAATGGGAACGTAGACGCTTGATGGTTAACTTGCATTTCCTCACTACTCGTGTCTAAAAGAGGCGTCTTGCCGTTACATTGTCAGAGGTTCCTGTGGTAGTTTTCAATTTGTGTATGTTATGCGTACAGTACTTCTACATTGTAATGAAAAAGTTGTTGTATTCTTATAGTACTTCGAGAATGTCGCCTGAAATACATTATCTGATCAAAAGTATCCGGACATCTATCAGTGGATGTTAATATTGGATATGTCCACCCTTTGCGTTTATGCTGGCTTGAAATCTGTTGGCGACACTTTCAAAGAGGATTTTGAATGTCTGTGAAGGACTGGCACTCCATTCTTCCTCAAAAGCAGAAACCAGAAAAGGTAATGGTATTGCACGCTGAAGTTTGGAGTGAAGTCGACATTCTGACTGCTCCCAGAGATGTTCCATTAGATTCACGTTAGAACTCTGGGCAGTCCAGCGCATTTCAGGAACGTAAATGTCCACAAACAATTTCCTCAGAGATACTGCTTTATGAGAGGGTGCACTGTCATGTTGAAGCAAACAATGATCGTCTGAGAACTGTTCCTCTACTGTACACAGTACACAGTGCTATAAAATCTGTTCATATATTTCCGAATTTGCCGTTTTCTTCAGCGTAATAAGTAGACCACAACCTAACCACGAACGACACACCCATACCGTAGTATCACCTCCTCCATACTTAACTGTTGGCACTACTCATGATGGCAGGTAAAGTTCTCCAGGCACTGACCAAACCAAACGGTTCTGTCAGATTGCCACAAAGTATAGCGTGATTTGCTAAACCAGCTCACTCGTTGCCAGTCATCCACTGTACAGCGCTCTTTACCAGGAAACCACGAGTCCGGGATTTGTGTCATTCATCCTATTCACAGATGAGGTCACCTTTTCGTGGAGTGGTATCTTCAGCTTTCTTAACAGTCATCTGTGGGATAGTATGCAGAACCTCCATGGTATGGTGACAGCGAATAATCAGCATCGTTGCAGGCGGAAGGTGTGGGCCGGGATAATTGGTGACCGTATTTTGAGACCAGTCTTCCTTCCACGTCGCCTAACAGGCCGGAACTATCGGCCTTTCTTGCGGGTGGCTTTGCCTCCCCAGCTGGAAGTTGTGCCATTGCTAATTCGAAGGATTATGTGTCTGCTACATGATGGTGCTCCAACCTACTTCGCCGTTAACGTTCCGACGCATCTCAATCGTGTCTTCCCTGGTCGATGTATCGGACGAGGGGGTCCAGTTGCATGGCCTGCTCGTTCACCGGATCTCAACCCGTGCGATTTCTGATTATGGGGCCATCTCAAATGTATTGTGTATGCACCGCCCATCCCAGATATGGAGACACTGCAGCAGCGAATTCATGCCGCCTTAGACACAGTTCGGATGCAGCCTGGCCGATGTGAGCGTGTGAGACAGAATATGCTACGGTGTGTGTGGTGTCACCGCCAGACACCACACTTGCTAGGTGGTAGCTTAAATCGGCCGCGGTCCATTTAGTACATGTCGGACCCGCGTGTCGCCACTGTGTGATCGCAGACCTAGCGCCACCACAAGGCAGGTCTCGAGATACGATATAGCACTCGCCCCAGTTGTACGGACGACATTGCTAGCGACAATACGGACGAAGCCTTCCTCTCATTTGCCGAGAGACAGTTAGAATAGCCTTCTGCTAAGTCCATGGCTACGACCTAGCAAGGCGCCATTAGCCTTACATAGTTTGAGAGTTATCGTATAAATGTATCAAGAAGAACGTGTAAACCAACAAAGAATAAAGTTAAGTATATTCCAAAGCTACGTATTTTCTTTATAGCAGTCATAACGTATCTTGTTCCAGACTTGACGCCAGTCGGCGTGTGTGTACGCGTGCCTTTCGGCTCCCTTCTCAGTGTGGCGTAACTAGCTTGTTACGCCACAACAGTGTGTACACTCATGCGTTGAGGCGGAAGGACGACGGTTCAATCCCGCGTCCGGCCATCCTGATTTAGGTTTTCCGTGATTTCCCTAAATCACTCCAGGCAAATGCCGGGATGGTTCCTCTGAAAGGGCACGGCCGACTTCCTTCCCCAGCCTTCCCTAATCCGATGAGACCGATGACCACGCTGTCTGGTCTCCTTCCCCAAACCAACCAACCAACCATGCGTTGAGGCACATGGAAACCATTTTCCCCACATACCGTAACTGTAGCTACCTGGTACAGCTCGTATTAGACCGCAGTCTCTGTACCAATGAATGATTGAATGAATGGTCTGTACCCTGAAAACCATGCATTTCCGGACATAAGTTCATAAGACCTTTTTTGTTCCGTATCCTCTCATCGATCAATCCCTAGAGTTTGCACACGATGGAAAAAAATCAGCCTCTATAAGCCAATGGGTTAATTTTGCGATTTACTGATTGCAATAGATGTCGACAGACACAAGATTCGCTACACGTGTAAAAGAATGAGCTGGCAGAGTTTGAGATGTGGATATTATTGAAATAACTTAAGATTAATTAAAAAGGAATTATTATTTCTTGTGCGGCTGAACATTCTAAGTTTATTGCTGCAGGCCTCATCAAAATCAGGATAATTGTTTGGATCCTATTCAATTTTAGAGGTAGCGAATCAGCAAAATTCATAGACGAACACAGGAACCATATTTTCCAGGGTTACGAATGGCCGCGAGGAAGAAAAGCCTAGCGATCAGATGGTGGAAGGCGTAACGGAAGTTTTTGATATGGGGTCAGTAGGCTCCACGTCGAGATGCCAGCGTGGCTCCTCGAATCTTCTAGAAGGTTAGCTTATATATACACACCCGGTTTAATAAGGAATAAGACGCAGTTTCAGTAAAGGGAGAACCCTTGGATCAAGAGAGGTGCACTCTTTCACTTCCATTAAGTGGAAAAAATACACAATAGAGCGTCAGGAGTTGAATTCGTGGTAGACAAACAGACAAAAATATCGTAATGACTCTTTCGAATGGAAATAAGCATTCGTCAGTTTTCTACTAGAAAATTGTTCGTATGACCTCACAGACGACAGAAACTTTATTTAAAGTTGTAGAAGCCCGTTGTTCAGAAAAGACCACAAAGTGGTTTGACTGAGAACAGATCTACATCACTACATCTACATCCATACTCCGCAAGCCACCTGACGGTGTGTGGCGGAGGGTACCTTGAGTACCTCTATCGGTTCTCCCTTCTATTCCAGTCTGGCCAATGTCAGTCGGCACCACTGGGTATAGTAAATTGTCATAGAAGCCTGATTGTCTCTGACGAGTGAAATGTGTCATACCACGTAGGAAGTGACTATTGATACGGTGAACAAATATTTGACTTTTATAGGTATATTACGTCCAGGCTTAGACGTGATTAGACAATGATTAATACGCCTTCCTCCACCCCTCAGCTCTTTCTTTCTATTGTAATGAAAAGTCGTTAAACAGTAACATTCCTTTCTTTCTAATGCTAATTTGGAAAGGAAACACGAAAATGTTGAACATTCACGTGATAAACCACCGATTGTACTCCTTCCTTTCTGCGGCGCCCTTATCAAGAAATATAGGCAGAGTCCTGGGAAGACGATGCATAAGATCTATTTTACGACCTCCTAGGAAGATAGTGGAGATACTACGCCCTATTGAGGACAGTATCGGCATCAGAATCCCAGGGATACAGAACATTCCTTGTGAGTCCGGTAGCGGTGCATCGGTCAATCCATCCGCACTGTTTCAGACCGCTGTGCAGAACATCAACGGTATATTAAAAATCGAGAACTGGAAGAATCTGCAGTTGCTGAACATAGCCTCACAAACAAACATAAAATACTGTTTGATGACACTAAAGTATTGTCCCAGACTCCTACATACTGATTATGCAGCTAAATAAGTTGTAGAAATAAGAATGTGCGGCAGGAACTTCAACCGTGACAGCGGATCAAATTTTAGCGGTGCATGAAAGAGAGCTCTCGATGCAGGGAAGGGGCAGAGACATTCGTCGCAGTATTTACGCTACTACGGGAGTGGTGGCGTCACCAGCGCAGACGTTGACACCATCTGCGACAGTATTACGTAGTTACCGATCAATCAGAAACCGTCTGTGGACTATATAAGGCCACTGCAGCAGAAGTTGTCACAGTCAGTTGCTAGTTACGAAAACGATGGTGGTAACTGTCGAAAGTTTGAGGTTTTACCCTGAACTGACCCGGCAAGAAGTCCAAGAATGTTTTATACGACAGAGAAAGACATCGTACTCAATTTGAGATATGCTTACTAGAGTTCTGTGCGATTTTCTCAGTGCTGTATAGATATTCGCTAATGTTTGTCTCGTCACGAATGCGTTTGTTAAATGTGACAGAAGTGGTGCTGAAGCAGTGATTCAGTATCCTGCCATTCTTTTAAATAAAGTCCTGCGTGACAAATATTTAAACAGGTGTCTGTAAAAGAGAGTATTTAAACTTTCATCTATGTCTTTAATTTTCCGTAGGTTTCATGAGTTCTTAGAGAGTACTTTTGGAAGACGATTACTCTGAATTAGTGGCTCCCGTTAAGTTTCTTTGGAATCTGGTGTGGAGGGCAAGTTACTTTGATCAAGATGTACTTGAAAGGTAGGTAAGACTTTTGGCTCACTTCCTTTCATCTTCGTTAATTAAATAATCAGTAGGGAGACATTATCGCCATCTCAGCTACGCAGTAACCCATCAGAGCAATTAAATGAATGTATATCTTGGAATGATAGAGTTAATTTGCCGTTACGACTGGTAGTTGGGGGCATTCGGTATTTAGAATGTGAATCCTTATTCGTCTCGGAGAGTAAGCCTGAGAGATGCTTCTGTCGCGCTTGCGAAGGGACACGCGGCCGAAGTGAAAGCTGAGGGATCCACGATTAGCAGCTTCTCCGAACGTACGTCCGGCTCACCCGGGGAGTCACAAAAGCGGACACAGCACTGTGAACACGGCCGGCGTCCGGCGCCTTTCTCGTTTCATCGGATGATACTGTGGGAGGCCAGCTGAGGGACCGGCAGGCCACGGGGCATCGTCCTGGACCCTGCGTTAAGCTACGGGACATATTGTCTGGCTCGGGCGGCGCTGGCTATTTACGAATTCAGGATGTGTCCGCCCCGATAGCTGAGTGGTCAGTGTGACACATTGCCGTCCTACGGGCCTGGGTTCGATTCCCGGCTGGCTCGGGGATTTTCTCCGCTCAGGGACTGGGTGTCGTGTTGCCTTCTTCATCATTTCATCCCCGTCCGGAGCGCAGGTCGCCCAATGTGGCGTCGAATCTAATAAGACCTGCACCAAGGCGGCCGGACTTCCCCCGCAAGGGGCTCCTGGCCAATGACGCCAAACGCTCATATCCATTTCCAATCCAGGATGTCTCGTGTGACACTTCGGCATCTACTTATAAAAGCGATCTGGAAAGAAGAGCATTGTCTGCCACGGGCAGAAATTTTTTCATGACTTACTAGAGCCAGGATAGTGTGGGAGTCTAAGGCCCGCCAAAACATTTGTGACGCAGCACAATTTCCGCACGAGCGCAGCAGGAGGGCCGCCGAAGACGTCAGAAAACGTTGTATGGGTATACTTAATTTCTGGCAGCAAGTTTCCACATTCGGAGAAGGCTTTATGTCATGCCTGGGACGGAGTTCTGGCGCGGCGTTATGATAACACCATTGGCGCGATTTACACGCGCCACTCAACGATCGGAGGCGAAAATGGTATCGACAAGGGAAGCATGGGAGATTTTTCTAGGCATTCCTCTGAGATACCCCCTAGAGTACGGCCTTGGTTGTCGGCGAGTGCCAGCCTGGATTCTTCTCTCAATTTGATGCAAGGGTGCACTGATTACCATTTTAGGAGTTATGCATCTACGGGCCGGCTCCACACCACACTTTCAGCTGTACATTGGTGAGCATATCTGCAGCCCATGTACACTACTGGCCATTAAAATTGCTACACCACGAAGATGACGTGCTACAGACGCGAAATTTAACCGACAGGAAGAAGATGCTGTGATATGCAAATGATTAGCTTTTCAGAGCATTCACACAAGGTTGGCGCCGGTGGTGACACCTACAACGTGCTAACACGAGGAAAGTTTCCAACCCATTTCTCATACTCAAACAGCAGTTGACCGGCGTTGCCTGGTGAAACGTTGTTGTGATGCGTCGTGTAAGGTGGAGAAATGCGTACTATCACGTTTCCGCCTTTCATACAGGTCGGGTTGTAGCCTATCGCGAATTTGGTTTATCGTATCGTGACACTGCTGCTCGCGTTGGTCGAGATCTAATGACTGTTAGCAGAATATGGAATCGGTGGGTTCAGGAGGGTAATACGGAACGCCGTGCTGGATCCCAACGGCCTCGTATCACTAGCAGTCGAGATGAGAGGCATCTTATCCGAATGGCTGTAACGGATCGTGCAGCCACGTCTCGATCCCTGAGTCAACAGATGGGGACGTTTGCAAGACAACAACCATCTGCACGAACAGTTCGACGACGTTTGCAGCAGCATGCACTATCAGCTCGGAGACCATGGCTGCGGTTACCCTTGACGCTGCATCACAGATAGGAGCGCCTGCAGTGGTGTACTCAACGACGAACCTGGGTGCACGAATGGCAGAACGTCATTTTTTCGGATGAATCCAGATTCTGTTTACAGCATCATGATGGTCGCATCCGTGTTTGGCGACATCGCGGTGAACACACATTGGAAGCGTACATTTGTCATCGTCATAGTGGCGTATCACCCGGCGTGATGGTATGGGGTGCCATTGGTTACACGTCTCGGTGACCTCTTGTTCCCATTGACGGTACTTTGAACAGTGGACGTTACTTTTCACATGTGTTACGACCCGTGGCTCTACCCTTCATTCGAACCCTGCGAAAGCCTACATTTCAGCAGGATAATGCACGACCACATGTTGCAGTTTCTGTATGGGCCTTTCTGGATACTGAAAATGTTCGACTGCTACCCTGGCCAGCACATTTCCAGATCTCTCACCAGCTGAAAACGTCTGGTCAATGGTGGCCGAGCAACTGGCTCGTCACAATACGCCAGTCACTACTCTTGATGAACTGTGGTATCGTGTTGAAGCTGCATGGGCAGCTGTACCTGTACACGCCATCCAAACTCTGTTTGACTCAATGCCCAGGCGTATCAAGGCCGTTGTTACGGCCAGAGGTGGTTGTTCTGGGTACTGATTTCTCAGGATGTATGCACCCAAATTCCGTGAAAATGTAATCATATATCAGTTCTAGTATAATATATTTGTCCAATGAATACCCGTTTATCATCTGCATTTCTTCTTGGGGTAGTATTTTTAATGGCCAGTAGTGTATATTAGGGATTTTTCTTTGAGGAGTTTAGTCTTCATTACTTGAGACCATCCGAGCTGAAGCACTTGTATTTTAGCCTTGTCAATTCAAGATATAACAGTCAGATAGCGTTCACGTTGCAATTATATTGTAAGAGGCGTTATGTTAACTTGACCGCTATCTTCCCATTTAGTAACTTCGCCAACTGTCGATATTATCCATGACTGTCAATTTTGATTAATGTTTTTTAAATCATTTTGACCAATGTTTTATTTCTGTGTTTTCATATGTTTTATTTTGTAATAAAATAAATCTGAGAAGAATAATTATTCCTTTCAATACATAGTGCTTCTTGTTCATTTATGAATTTATTAATTTTCCTGTCATTTGGGGGACTTTAGGAGAACAAGAACTTATATTAAAATTCTCAGGATAAGGCCACTGCTGGGGGGCCGCATTATGAAGTCCATTGTGGGAATACTATTAGTGGTGGGCCTTAATGGCGGTTCCGACGTGAGAAGGAGATACCAACTCAGGTATTCCAGTACTGTAAATTGAACTTTACGTCTTACTAGTTTGAAACCATCAGGGAGATTTTGTGTGTTGGTCTGATTGGAGTATAAACGGCCTGAACAATATAATCTATTTTTACCCGACTAGTTGGGCATTTATTTATGAAACAACCAACCTCTTCCCTGGCCCACTGTTCATCTTATAGTCAACAGGTCTACCACTAGAGGAAGCGCAGCGTCAGATGCACTTGTGCTGTATAAAGAGGACAGAAGAATTTCCTAATGTCGCTGATCTCGTAGCCACTTTCACAAACTCAGACCAACGCGAGCCATGATGTTCTTGTGAATGCCTGAAACTATGCTAGCCACCCATGCCGCGAGTTCCCTTTTTATAAAGACGTTGCCAGTATTACAAGCTGTTACATCTTAAAAAAATGTTCTTCAGTTTCAAGCTTACAAGCTGGAGTAAACTATAAATAATGCTCTACAGAAAGCATGCACATCGATGCAGCTGAAGGAAGGGCGAATGAAAGACTTTGATTTATTGGGTACATTCTGGGAAAGCTAGGCATAATTGCAAAAGAGATTGCATTCAACACATGTCTTCGATGCATTATTTATTGATGTTGGAGTGTTAGAGATGCTCTCGGCATTGTGCTGATGGAAGGATTGAATGAAATTCAGAGGTGAATCACCAGAATTGTAACGATAAAATTATTACAGTTCAAGTGAAATGAAGTATGATGCTAAAACGTCTGTCCACAGTTGCTCTCCGCTCAGTCTGGAAAACATGAATATACCAGAGGAGCATCAAATTCAGTCAATACACAATAATAAAGAAGGTGTACAAGGAGCGAAAACTGAAATTATTACAACAAAGACAACGTTTTTCAAGTGTCAATTTGAAAGGCAGCCTGTACACAATTCTAGCGCCTCAGTTACCCAATTCCCACAGGGAGCGCAACAAAACGTTTCGGTGCTTACATAGACGCATAAATACAGTAAGTAACCCGTCTGTCTCTCCATTTACGAAGAAATAAGAAGAATAGGGCTGAAAACAGTTTTTCTTGTTCACTGGAGAATGGACCTGAGTTAACCAGGAAGCTCTACATTTTCTGCCTTTACCACGTCATTTGCGTTTGATGATGACTGTTCTGGCAATGATTCAGATTTTGCGTCTCTATAACAAGAATTCACAATAGAAATGGTGAAAGATTGAGCAGGCCTCGTTCCCTGCGACAGCAGGGTACCTGCTTCTTTCTGGCCCAGTTGGAGGTTTCGGGACGTGTCGGAGCGTCACCTGATCTCGGTTACGAGCAACCACCCTCCCCCGTGCATTGACGTCTACTTCCTTGTTCTATACAGTCCGGAAACGGTTCCCAGCATTCACGTCTTTCAGGTCGCGAATGTTCGAGTCATGACTTCGTTACTGTGTTACAAGTTGGGTTGAGGTCACACTGCCCTGGGCTGGATTAGTTGTGAAGATGGTCCTGGCTGTCGCCCTTGCAAAAATTAATCCGACCTTCTCCAGTTTGTTGGGCTGATATGTATAGGTATTTCAGAAACCTTACTACATTGTATATTAACTCTATGTGGATCGTTTTCAACATGTGGTTTTTAAATGTTCTTAATGTTCTTTCTGCTACTCCGTTCAGTTGTGTATGAAATGATGCTAAGCTTACATGTGATCCACAACTAGCATTAACTTCTAGAAAATTCTGTATTGCGAGCTGAGTGATTGTTATCAGTCTCTGAAAGGTGAGAATCTTAACCATCTCTCGGAGTGTCGCATATATGGATGTTGACGTCATTGAGATGATTTATAGAAAATTTGATATTATGTTTGCTATGTAGGCATCGGCACTGTTAGAACGGTCGATCGAATTCTCCGTGAAGTCTTTCCCATATCTCGAAGGTGACGTGGCAAGCACTTGCGTTCAGTTACTTAGACTAAGCTATCGATACTTTCATCGCTGCACGACTGGTGAACTAAGTGCGACATACAAGACGGATATATGGAAACTGCACCCAACCACAAATCTGCGAAATTTGCAGCCAGTATTCCTGGAAACTACTTGCTCGCTGCGTCATGGTCTACCTGCACCCCGAGTCCTCTCCCACCCACCCCCAGAGTGGCGAACTGTGCGGCTGCGTCCGAGCCGCGTCGACGCCACCTTGCAAATGAGCAACGTAAACAAAATATCCTACTGAAGGAAGATGAGAAATTGTCCATGTAAAGGCCTACAATATTACCAGTTACACACGTATGTGATACTGTTTCCACTAGTTTTAAAGTTTATATTCTACTTTTCCTTCCTTTATGGTGCATACGGACATCTACATGAATATCCTGCAATTCACAAATAAGTGCATGGCAGAGAGCTCATCGAACCACCTTCAAGTTATTTCTCGACCATTCCACCCTCGAAGAGCGTGCGAGAGGAACGAACACTTTAATCTTTCCATGTAAGCTATGTTTTCTTTTATTTTTGTCATTTCTCCCTATGTAGATTGGTGCTAACAAAATATTTTAGCAATCGGAGGAGAAATTTAGAAATTGAAATTTCGTGGCAAGAACTTGCCGCAACGAAGAAGGCTTTTGTTTTAACGATAGCCCCCTCCCCCCCCCCCCCCCCACCCAAATTCGCGTATCATATCCGTGATACTCTCTCCCTATTTCGCGTTAATACAAACAGTGCAACCCTTGAATAAAATTTTCATTCTGCAGCGGAGTGTGCGCTGATATGAAACTTCCTGTAGAAGTAAAACTGTGTGCCGGACCGAGACTCGAACCGAGCCTTTTGCCTTTGGCGGGCAAGTGCTCTACCACCTGAGTTACCCAAACACTGCTCTGGCTCCGTCCTCACAGCTTTACAGTACCTCGTCTCCTACGTTCCAAACCTCACAGGAGAGCTTCTGTGAAGTTTGGAACGTAGGAGACGAGGTGTTATCACATCTGTCTCTAAGTTGGTCGTAGGTTGTGTTCCAAAAATGAACAGCACAGAGACAGAAGTGATGACACTTTCTGCAGGACCTGACCATCATTTTGCAGGACAATGCTCAAGAACGTACAGTGCAAGCTGTTACTGATTTGTTTGGCTGGTGGGGTTGCTGAGTGCTGTACCACCTACTCCACTCCCCTGACTTAAGCTCTCGTGAGTTCAACTCGATTTCTAAACTAAAGGAAACACTTCACGGCATTCGCTTCAGAACTGCTACTAATTCGTCGGGCAATAGACCGCGCCGCTCGAACTGTCAACACACCTGGTACTGCTAATTCTATTGCTGTTTGGGAGCATGAAATCCATGAATGGCTGCAAATGGTCCCCAAGCACCTGAACATGATCGATTCACATGAACCAGAATACCGAGTTTGTTCCTTGTAAACACAGCCCACACCATTGTGGAGCCACCACCAGCTTACAAAATGTCCTGTTGACAACTTGGGTTCATGGCTTCGTGGGGTCTACGCCTCACTCCAACCCTACCGTCAACTCTTACCATCTGACGAGGCCACGATTTTCCAGTCGTCTAAGATCCAACCAACATGGTCACGAGCCCAGGAGACGCTCAGTAGGCGATGCCGCGCTGTTAGCAAAGGCGCTCGCATCGGTGTCTGCTACCATAGCCACTTAATGCTTCATTTTGCCATACTGTCGTAACGAATACGTTAGTTGTACACCCCACATTGATTTCTGTGGTTATTTCCCACAATGCTGCTTATGGTTCAAATGGCTCTGAGCACTATGGGACTTAACATCTGTGGTCATCAGTCCCCTAGAACTTAGAACTACTTAAACCTAACTAACCTAAGGACATCACACACATCCATGCCCGAGGCAGGATTCGAACCTGCGACCGTAGCAGTCGCGCGGTTCCGGACTGAGCGCCTTAACCGCGAGACCACCGCGGCCGGCAATGCTGCTTATCTTTTAGCACTGACACAACGCTGTTCCTGGTCGTTAAGTGGAAACTGTCGGCCACTACGCAGTCTGTGGTGAGGGGTAATGCCCGAAATTTGATACTCTCGGGCACACTCTTGACACTTTGGATCTTGGAATACTGGATTCTCTAACGATCTCCGAAATGAAATGTCTCTTGCGTCTTGTTCCAACTGCCATTCCGCGTTCAAAATCTGTTAATTCCTATCGTGTGGCCATAACCAGCCCGGATACCTTTTCACATGAATCAACTAGGTACAAATGACAGCTGCTCGAATGCATTGCTCTTTTATACCTCGTGTACGCGATACTACCGCCGTCTGTGTACACGCAAATCACTATCCAGTTCCTTTTGTCACCTCACCTCAGAGTAGTTGTAATGTTCGCTCTCTAGTGCGTTTTCGCCTATCGACTTTTCGTCGGTCTCGTTTCCATAGAATTTGCGGCAGTGATCTGTTTGCAGGCTATGGCACTTCGTTTTGAATGTAATGAAAAGCCTAGATGTGAAACGTGATTAGGATTTCTCTAAGTTTTGCTGTTCTCAGAGATCTTAAATTTTTATAAAGCATGTTAAAAATAACGGGAACATTATGTTTTTTGAAAGAACTTTATTTATTCGGTTTCATCAATGTTATCTTTTCAAAACAGTCCCAGTTCTATATTATACACTGATGCCAGACCTTTTTCCGATCCCTAAACAGTTCTGGAACCTAGTCCTTGAGATAGTTTTTAGTTCTCTCAGTGATGCGTTTTAATCCCCATTACATATAGAAAGAGGGCCCTTTACGATTTTCTTTATGTTTGGGAAAAGATAGAATTCGGCTTTCGCCATGTCTGGCGAATATGGAGCCTGGGAATCCATTACAGTATAAAAAATTCACCAACAAGTAACGGAATGTTTAACAATTAGGTAGTACTCCTTACTGATCATTAGACTTTGTGGCAAGAATTCATTGTGCATATGTCGTTAAAATAAAAAAAACAAAGAAATTATAAACTTTACATTCGAAGGCACTGGTCGAGCTCTTTGCGGTCTTGGTGAAGTACTGTAGAACCTTAATTTCGACGTCATGTCCGTGAACCTATGTTTCATCATCTGCGTTTCAATGGTTATGCATTGTTACTGACTTCATCTAGTGACTTCTGACCAAGTTACACTTACGGTTGTTTTTGTTCGAAATTCAGCAATTTTGGAAGAAAATTTGCTACCACACGTTTCATATCCAAAGCACTGCAAAAATATCATACACGAGCTAATTGGTACACCAACATTAGTAACGACTTACACTACGTGATCAAAAGTAAATGGACACGGCCAAAAACTTACGATTTTCATATTAGGTCCATTATGCTGCCACCTATCGCCAGATACTCCATATCAGCTACCTCAGTAGTCATTAGACATCGTGACAGAGCAGAATGGGGCGCTCCGCGGAACTCACGGACTTCGAACGTGGTAAGGTGATTAGGTGTCACTTGCGTCATATATCTGTGCGCGAGATTTCCACACTCCTAAATATCCCTAGGTCCACTGTCTCCGATGTGATAGTGAAGTAGCAACGTGAAGGGACACGTACAGAATAAAACCGTACAGGCCGACCTCTTCTGTTGACTGACAGAGACCTCCGACAGTTGAAGAGGGTCGTAATGTGTAATAGGCAGTCATCTATCCAGACTATCACACAGGAATTCCAAACTGCATCAGGATCCACTGCAAGTACTATGACAGTTAGGCGGGAGGTGAGAAAACTCGGATTTCATGATCGAGCGGCTGCTGATGAGCCACACATCACGTCGGTAAATGCCAAACGATGCCTCGCTTGGTGTAAGGAGCTTAGACATTGGACGATTGAACAGTGGAAAAACGTTGTGTGGAGTGACGAATCACGGTACACAATGAGGCGATCCCACGGCAGGGTGTGGATATGGCGAATGCCCGGTAAACGTCATCTGCCATCGTTTGTAGTGCCAACAGCAAAATTCGGAGGCAGTGGTGTTATGGTGTGGTCGTGTTTTTCGTGGAGGGGGCTTGCACCCTTTGTTGTTTTGCGTGGCACTATCACAGCACAGGCCTACATTGATGTTTTAAGCACCTTCTTGCTTCTCACTGTTGAAGAGCAATTCGGGGATGGTGATTGGATCTTTCAACACGATCGAGCACCTTTTCATAATGTACGGCCTGCGGCGGAGTGGTTACACGACAATAACATCCCTGTAATCAACTGGCCTGCACAGAGTCCTGACCTGAATCCTAGAGAACTCCTTTGGGATGTTTTGGAACGCCGACTTCGAGCCAGGCCTCACCGACCGACATCGATACCTCTCCTCAGTGCAGCACTCCGTGAAGAATGGGCTGCCAATCCCCAAGAAACCCTCCAGCATCTGACTGAGCGTATGCCTGCGAGAATAGAAATTGTCATCGAGGGTAAGGGTGGGCCAACACCATGGTGAATTCCAGCATTGCTGATGGAGCGCGCCACGAACTTGTAAGTCATTTTCAGCAAGGTGTCGCGATACTTTTGATCACATAGTGTATCTGGTTGATGATTTTCTGGGACGTTCATGGTGCTCGTCTTCTTCGAAGTATTCACAGCCTTCTTGGAAACGCATATATCACTCAAAACAATTAATTTACTCATAATAGACTCACCAAAAGAAATCTTCAACATTTCTACATCTACAACTACATCGATACTCTTCAAATCACATTTAAGTGCCTGGCAGAGGGTTCATCGAACCACCTTCACAATTCTCTATTATTCCAATCTCGTATAGAGCGTGAAAAGAACGAACACCTATATCTTTCCGTACGAACTCTGATTTACCTTATTTTATCGTGGCGATCATTCCTCCCTACGTAGGTCAGTGTCAACAAAATATTTCCGCATTCGGAGGAGAAAATTGGTGATTGGAATTTCGTGAGAAGATTCTGCCGCAACGAAAAACGCCTTTCTTTTAATGATTTCCAGCCCAAATCCTGTATCTGTCCTGTGACACTCTCCCCCATATTTCGTGATAATATAAAACATGCTGCCTTTATTTGAACTTTTTCGATGTACTCCGTCATTCCTGTCTGGTAAGGATCCCACACCGTGCAGCAGTATTCTAAAAGAGGACGGACAAGCGTAGTGTAGGCAGTCTCCTTAGTAGGTCTGTTACAATTTCTAAGTGTCCTGCCAATAAAACGCAGTCTTTGGTTAGCCTTCCCCACAACATTTTCTGTGTGTTACTTACAATTTAAGTTGTTCGTAATTGTAATACCTACGTATTTAGTTGAGTTTACGGCTTTTAGATTAGACTGATTTATCGTGTAACCGAAGTTTAATCAGTTCCTTTTAGCATTCATGTGGATGACCCCACACTTTTCGTTATTTAGGGTCAACTGCCAAAACTATTATGCACTTTATTTAGCACGTATAGTAAAATATAATACAAATTCTCTTGTCAATTTTTATTTAAAATAAATAATTGCAGATACTACCAAAACATACATAACCATTAACCTATTTCACAGCTGTTAAAAAAAATCTAACTATCCGATACGACTAACACTGTACAGATACTTATCAGACATTTCTACTGACAAAACAACGAAAAAAATCATACGATTTGTACTTTAGAACAACTGAAGTTGAAAAACTTCCGTTAGCTTTTCATCATATCTTGTATATTCTGCCAGAAGTAATTTATGTTTTGATCTTTTCCTATTCATATTCGCTGGGGCCAACGCTTGTCCTCGTAACGTTTAAAATTAGCTCAAACCAAGTCGTTGTTAATGACATTTTCCATCACTTTATCAACGAATTGATTTTACCCAGGTTAAAAATGCTCATACCGGTTTACACCTTCATGTTCCTGCCTTCATTACTATTTTTCTGTCATTAATCCTTCATGCCTCTTAGTTCTGCTCACATACATACAGGTATATTGTATGTTAGTAGTTCTGCACCTGACATTATTCTCACTTACACTTCCTTATATCACTGTGTACTTAATCTGTGCATTGCCATATAAAGCTAGCAAGTGTCAAATTATCGTCAATTATTTCCTTGCTCTAGATCTCATAGTTATCATTGCATAAGAAAATGTGTGTGTGTGCGCTTATTGTGCAATATGTAATTCTCCACCTTAAATGAGTAACCTAGACCTCGGGTGATGACATGTTCCTTCCGATATGTGTACATCCATTACTGTAATATGCCAAAATGCTATTACTTTTATGCCATATTTTGTGTATCGAATTATGTATTGCAATTAAACACTTACACAAAACGGCACTATAATTGAAAATTTCAGTAAGATGTGTACTGTGATACGAAAGGTATAGTACATGATATTACAATTTGTAAAAGTAGACACTCTGCCATAGTCATATTAAGTGAATGATTCTCACACAGTTGTCGGCACTGTGTCGAATTTACGTCGTTCACTTAGCCCGTAACAAATGTTTAATGTTAACTACCTTAGTGGAAATAATTTTTCCGATCTTAAAAATTGACGAAGTATTATTTCCTAGTGTATTTTTCATTTCATATGACTAACATTGTAATATATTCCATTTTAAATGGTTCAAATTGCGTTCTCTCATAGACTGTTACATGTACGTTTATAAAAATCCTAGAAAACATTTATTATTATTATTATTATTATTATTGTCCGCCCCCGGTAGCTGCGTGGTCAGCGCGACAGAATGTCAATCCTAAGGGCCCGGGTTCGATTCCCGGCTGGGTCGGAGATTTTCTACGCTCAGGGAGTGGGTGTTGTGTTGTCCTAATCATCATCATTTCATCCCCATCGACGCGCAAGTCGCCGAAGTGGCGTCAACCCGAAAGACTTGCACCAGGCGAACGGTCTACCCGACGGGAGGCCCTATTCACATGATTAAAAAAGTTATTATTATTCATGAAACTGCTGCCACCTGGTGATACTCCTCTGTTAAGGCTTATAGCCAGCAGGTAATCAAGACACTTGTGGCACTTCTTGATGTGCCACACTGGTGTGGCTCTGTTATAGCATGGAGACGCAGTTATATTTTTTAATGTTCTACACTCTTTTTATTATGAGATAATGTTGTCTTAGGCATATATTAGAATTCGTATATTTAGAATCATAACTTATGTAAAGGTAATTTTGTTTTATTTCAAGTTCACAGTTAGTTACGATGGTACGAAAAAAAAAGTACGGTTTATCGCACAGGATGATTTCATAAGCTGTACGCTGTGGGTATGTCGAAATGAACTTATGTAAAATCGTTAACTTACGATTACAGTTACAACAGTGTAAATATTTTTGTAATTTTTGTAACATTGCAGATCTATTGACACTAGGAACCCAGTGTACCTACACACGATCAAGGCAATACAAACTTCATATCTGAAGTTTTCCTTAGATTTAATTCATTGGTTGTCCCCAGCTAACAATGTCAGGTAGTTATCAAAAGTTTCTAAGTACCATTTTTATAAGAAAAATGCGTTTTCAGTCCTTTTGTGCTCTCAGTACTCTGCTGCACGTCCATAGACTTGCACTAGGAGCCAAACCGTGGAGAAAGTCTTTCAAATGTGTGTTAATACACGGCGGAATCTCTTTACGTCAAGAGCTCTTGTTTGCAACAATCAGCTTGTAAAAACTTTCTTGTTGGCACCTAGAAGCAGACAGTCTCATATTATGGCACTTAGAATGTTCTGAATAATGTATTTAATTTCTAATTTGTCTCATTTTTTGCGGTGATGCGACGAGCAGAATAATTCTGTGGTATTAGAACATCTTCTCAGGTTTTTGGTTCAAATGGCTCTGAGCACTATGGGACTCAACTGCTGAGGTCATTAGTCCCCTAGAACTTAGAACTAGTTAAACCTAACTAACCTAAGGACATCACAAACATCCATGCCCGAGGCAGGATTCGAACCTGCGACCGTAGCGGACTTGCGGTTTCAGACTGCAGCGCCTTTAACCGCACGGCCACTTCGGCCGGCTCTCTGGTTTTTAAAATACAAATCAGTTATGTACAGACGGGAACACTTTGTTTTTTGATTCTCCTGACAAATGACACTTGGAACGCTTTCAAGTTCCTCTCTTCATTTGTCTGGAATCATTGAGGGGAGCCAGGGAAAAAAAGGCATATCGTAGATCTCGAATACCTCATTACCAGTGTGCAGTGTTCCATCGAATTACGGTACACAGCTCAGCTGAGATATACAGTGAATTTATACTGCAAAGTATTTCATCTTATTATTTATCCCACATATATCTGTAGGCGTGACATTATAATAACGGTGATAGAGAGGATTCAAGTTTCCGTTTTCACACTCATTACTTTAAATCCACTAATACTTTTCATCCCAAATTGTGATTGTCATTTTCAATTCCTAATAGTCTGCAGACATTTATCGTTCTCACTTACAGCTTTTCCTCGTTTTCCTATTGGTTCGAAATCTAACATTAGCACCTCCAAAAATAACAGGGTGATTATATATCTCTTCAATGTTGTTTGCAAACGATCACGAAATTTTTCAGACTGTTCCTCTTTACCATTATCTGGTTCTTGATTCTGCTATAACTGTGTTTGTTCCATCTATGATGACTTGGAAATCACACACTTTTGCAAGCACTCGTATGGAAAACAAGTCTTATTCAAGAGACAGTGACTTATTTTTATTTTATCCACACTTTGTTCAAAATGTGTGTGAAATCTTATGGGACTTAACTGCTAAGGTCATCAGTCCCTAAGCTTACACACTACTTAACCTAATTTATCCTAAGAACAAACACACACACCCATTCCCGAGGGAGGTCTCGAACCTCCGCCGGGACTAGCCGCAAAGTTCCACACTTTTTCCAACATCTTTTACTCTGTATTCAGTGGATTACTATTTACTGACTGATACACTGAAAAAAATTTAGCAGTTTTTAAATGTTCATAAAATTAGGATAACAACTATGAATGCAGATAATACTGAATTACAGCTACTTTACAGAAAATCAGCTTCTGTTGTGTGTCGATTGTGCCTCAAGTTATGTGCTTCGCGGTTGTCATCTGCCTAGTGTTTTCCCTTTTTGTGTTTCAAGTTAACATGAGTCAGAAAGTTATATTTTTACGCAATAGATACGGCATTATAAAGCGCATTAAATATGCTAGTGAGATATAATCATTTCACATATGTAACACTGTTGTTACAGTAACATAATCACATTCTTTCAACTCAAATGTTGTTGCTGCTGATTGGATTCTGTATTCATGTTTTGTGTTTCTTCTCGATCACCAAAAGGTCACAGTTTTCACAGACACGTACACACACACACACACACACACACACACACACACACACACACACATTCTGGCTCTAGAGAGTGTGTGTGTGCTATTCAGATGATAATTTTCTGGCTAATATAGCTTGACTACCGTGATTCTACATTTAGTTAACTGTCATAAAAGTTACTCGTGCCAAGTAGGCTCCATCCAACAACAGCGTTTCTCATGCTCGGTGTCGGCAGTTTCCGACCTACTTTCGCCCCAGCTGCTGTCGGAGCAGGAGATATTCAAATCTGCTCAGTTGACAGCGGCTTCCGCCAGTCGATACTCAACGCGGCAGCGAATGAGCAGCGGAGCCCGGCTACGGCCACGGTCAGGTATTGATGTGCAGCTCTCTCCCCCGCTTCCCACGCCGGAGGTTCGTCGTGCACGCGTGCTACGGGGCGTAGTTCCTGCCACTGAAGCTCTTTTAGCGTCCAGATCGTGGGTACCAAAAGTGTCTACAGTGATGATATAAAATGTAAAGTATGGTCTGCAATACTTTGACATAATATTTTACCTCGAAGTTGCCAAATATTGCCCAGTACTATTCATGGGCACAAAGGACGCCTGGGTAAATCTCTCATTTTAAGCCATTCCCTGGACGAGCGTCATGTTTTCTTGTTCTTCTTTAAATAGGGTGCCAAAGTCAATGCCAGGACTGCTTTGTCTGCATTTATGGTAGTTCTCACTATTGTGAAAATACTCACGAACCGAATAGCGTCTGCTTCGATGTGAGGTTAATCAAGACTTTGTTTGTACCAATCCACACCTAGACAAGAAGACATTTGACAAACAAGTTTGCTCGTTTACGGGGGCGTTATGGTCATACTAGTATGCTATTACTCACTGAAAACATGAAGGTGAATTCCGTCAGAAAACTTTTACCTTATTAAAACTCTTATTGTTATACACTCAGATGACAAAAGTCATAGTACACCAATATGCACGTGAACTGATGGCAACAGCACAAAATGTAAAAAAAAAGGGAATGCATTGACGGACCTGTCATTTGCTCTCAGGTCACTCGTGTGAAAAGGTTTCCGATGTGACTATGGTTGCGTGACAGGAATGAACAGTCTCTGACTGCTGAACTAGACGCATGGGACATTCCATTTCGGAAATCATTCGGTAATTCAATATTCCGAGATCCATTGTGTGAAAAGTGTGCCGAGAGCACCAAATTCCAGGCAGTATCCCTCACCGCAGTGGCCGACGGCTTTCACTTAACGACCGAGAGCACCGGCGTGTGCATAGATTTGTCAGTGCTAACAGATCTGCAACACTGCGTGAAATAACTACAGAAATCAATATGGGACGTACGATGAACGTATCCTTTAGGACAGTATGGTAATATGTTGCGTTAATGGACTATGGTAGAAAACCACCGACGCGAGTGTCTTTGCTAGCAGCACGACGTCGCCTGCCACGCGTCTTCTAGGCTCGTGACAGTATCGGTTGTGGACCCTAGACGACTGGAAAACCATGGTCTGGTCAGATGAGGCCCAATTTCAGTTGTTAAGAGCTGATGGTAGCGTTCGTGTGTGACGCAGACCTCACGAAAGCGGTTAGCACACTGGACTCGCATTCGGGAGGACGACGGTTCAATCCCGTCTCCGGCCATCCTGATTTAGGTTTTCCGTGATTTCCCTAAATCGTTTCAGGCGAATGCCGAGATGGTTCCTTTGAAAGGGCACGGCCGATTTCCTTCCCAATCCTTCCCTAACCCGAGCTTGCGCTCCGTCTCTAATGACCTCGTTGTCGACGGGACGTTAAACACTAACCACCACCACCTCACGAAAGCCATGGTCCTAAGTTGTCAACGACCCATTGTGCAAGCTGGTGGTAGCTCCATAATGGTATGGGCTGTGTTTACGTACAATGGTCTGGGTCCTCTCGTCCAACCGAACCGATCGTTGACTGCAAATGGTTATTTTCGGCTGCTTGGAGACCATTTGCAGCCATTCATGGACTTCATGTTCCCAAACAACGATGGAATTTTAATGGATGACACTGTGCCGTGTCACCGTACCACAGTTGTTCGCGATTGGTTTGAAGAATATTCTAGACAGTTCGAATGAATGACGTAGCCACCCAAATCGTTCTACGTGAATCTTATCGAACATTTATGGGACGGATCGAGAGGTCAGTTCGTGCACAATATCCTACAGCTGCAACACTTACGCAATTATGGACGGCTTTTTCTGCAGTGAGCTTCCATCGACTTGTTGAATCCATGCCACTTCGAGCTGCCGCACTAAGCCGAGCGAAAGGAAAAAAGACACAATACTAGGAGGTATGCCATGACTTTCATCACCTCAGTTTATTTATTACTGAATAATATATTCATGTTTTATTTTAGACATGGAAAGTAAGGAGCAATTCTTTGTACTAATTGTTAATGTGAATAAGTATGGTGAAAGACGACCGACGAGAGCGTTTCATGGTGGGAGCAACCGACAGGTGGAAGAGACATGAGAGTAGATCCTTTGTGACAGACGCGGACAGAAGGTGGCTAGACGTGGGGACTTGCCTCTGTGTGCGGGTGAGATACGGGCCGGTCGAAGGAGGACGCTACACCCGGCTACACTGGACGCTGCATCGTAGGTGACGCATCTGCTGCTGTTTTCGAGACTCCATCCATAATTACGAGCTAATTTAGCAAGTAATGCCTAGGATGCATGGATGACAAGGGCTGTATGTTGTATGTTGTTGTATGTTAACCGGGGACCTAGGAACGACGGAGAGGCTCCGTCCCCGCCGCAGCCGCAGTGGTCCACAACCCCATGACGACTACCGCAGTCCACTTCACCCCTCCGCCGCCCCACACTGAACCCAGGGTTATTGTGTAGTTCGGCCCCAGGTGGACCCCTCCCAGGGAATGTCTCACACTAGACGAATGTGACCCCTATGTTTGCGTGGTAGCCGGCCAGTGTGGCCGAGCGGTTCTAGGCGCTACAGTCTGGAACCGCGCAACCGCTGCGGTCGCAGGTTCGAATCCTGCCTCGGGCATGGATGTGTGTGATGTCCTTAGGTTAGTTAGGTTTAAGTAGTTCTAAGTTCTAGGGGACTGATGACCTTAGAAGTTAAGTCCCATAGTGCTCAGAGCCATTTTTTTTTTTTTTTTTTTTTTTTTTTTTTTTTTTTTTTTTTTTGCGTGGTAGAGTAATGGTGGTGTACGCGTACGTGGAGAACTTGTTTGCGCAGCAATCGCCGACATAGTGTAGCTGAAGCGGAATAAAGGGAACCAGCCCTCACTCGCCGAGGCAGATGGAAACCGCCTAAAAACCATCCACAGACTGGCTGGCTCACCGGACCTCGACACAAGTTCGTGCCGTGGACCAGGCGCTCGCTGCCGCTCCGGAAAGCCGTGCGTTAGACCGCTGAACACTTCCTGTTTCCTTAAATAATGTAACTATCCAATGAACGGTCCGGACACTTGGATGATGTCGTCCAGGATACCGAGCAACATACATAGCACATGCCCGTTGGGCATTTTGATCACAATAGCTATACATCAACAGGATATCGACCTTTTCCGTCATTGGTAAACGGTCCATTTTAACACTGGTAATGTATCACGAAGCAAATAACGTCCGCACTGGCGGAATGTTATGTGATACCACGTACTTATACGTTTGTGACTGTTACAGAGCCATCTATCACAAAGAGAAAAAAGTGGTCCAACTAAAACATTCATATTTCTTTACGAACTACACGAATATGTAATAAAAGTGGGGGTTCATTTAAAAAAAAAAACGCAGTTGACATCCGTTTCACCTATGGCAGCGCCATCTAGCGGGCCAACCATAGCGCCATCTGGTTTCCCCCTTCAAGCTAGACGAGTTTTGTTCTCTGTAGTTTTTTCGTTTGATGCTTATTTCGTGAGATATTTGGCCCGGTCACTATCAATGGACCACCCTGTATACTGGAGTCAGCTGTGCTTTTTTCCAGCCGCTTGGAACTTTGTGCTGCGCGAGAGATTCGCGGTAAATGCAAACCAGGTAAGGGGCCAATGTCGTAGACTCGAACTGGGATTCCATCTGGACCTCGTGATTCATTTGTTTTCAACTCTTAAAGTTGCTTCTCTATGCCAGGTATGCTTATATCTATGTCGTCCATAAGGGAGTATGTCCGATGGTCAAATGACGGTATGTTTGTGTGGTTCTCCTGCGTGAACGATTTCTTAAACGTGAAACTTAAAACTTTGGCTTTCGTATTGCTGCCACACCAGACTGGTCAACAAGGGACTGAATGGAAATCTTACACCTGCTTAGCGATTTTACATACGACCAGAATTTTCTCGAGTTCTCAGCCAGGTCTTTTGCTAAGGTGTGGGGGTGGTAGTTGTTGTAAGCTTCGCGCATAGATCTTTTCGCAGACCCGCGAATCTCTACTAACCTTCTCTTGTCGTCGTTTGTGCGTCCTCTTTTCAACCTGGAGTGTAACAGCCTCTGATTCCTCGGCATCCTCCGAATTTCGTTATTAAACCATGGTGGGTCTTTTCTATCCTTATCCACTTAAAAGGCATATAACTCTCCAGACCACGATTTACAGTCTTCTATGGTACGGTAAATTTGTAGCTAAAAGGTCTAAGATACTTCTATTGCGTGTGGGGTGCTGAGCTAACTGCTTAAGACAGTTTTCAGACAACGTGTGCAAAAATATTTCGCATGACTGTCTGTCTGCACCCCCTGCAATGAATCCATAGACATCCCAGTCTGTATTCGGCAGGTTAAAGTCGCCTCCAATTAGTATTGCATGATCTGGGTATTTAAACGCTATTGACCGTAGACTTTCTTTGAATGACTCTAGAACTGTCACAACAGAATCTGGTGGCCGGTAAAAATCCAACAATTAACTTGGTTTCACTTACACCTGTTATACGTGACCAGACGACTTCACTGTCACACTCAAATTCAACCTCAATAAGGCCAATATTTTTATCAACTCCAATGAAAACTCCCCCACCTATGGCCTCTAATCTGTCTTTCCAATAAACGTTCCACAACTCCCTAAATATCTCAGAGCCTTACACTGCCGGCCGGTGTGACCGAGCGGTTCTAGGCGTTTCAGTCTGGAACCACGCGACCGCTCCGGTCGCAGGTTCGAATCCCGCCTCGGGCATGGATGTATGTGATGTCCTTAGGTTAGTTAGGTTTAAGTAGTTCTAAGTTCTAGGGGACTGATGACCTAAGATGTTAAGTCCCACAGTGCTCAGAGTCATTTGAACCAGTTGAACCAAGCTTTCCACTTCGGGTTTCAGCCAGCTCTCAGCCCTAAGAATAATTTGAGCACGAGAACTTTCCTGGAGGGCAGTAAATTCGGAAACTTTATTAGAAATATTTCGACAGTTTACTGATAAAATTGCAACAGTCGAAGTGCCTTTATTCTGAGCGTGGTTGACTTCCCTTGCTGAGAATCCACTGGCGAGTGTTCATTAGAGCACCTCAAACTACTGCCAAGGCTAAAAAAAGCCTTCATGAGCACTCCACAACTACTCTGCTATTCGAGTAGCTGCTTCCTTTGTGTAGTGCACCCCTGACTAATCGAGGGGAGTCCTACAAATCCCCACACGTTAACGCAGGTCCAGAAATCTACAGTCAAGACCGTCACAGAGTCGAGAAAGCCTTTGGTTGAGACTTTCCACTAGGCTCCAAATCATAGGACCCCGATCAACTCTGGGAACGCTGCTGCAAATTGCGAGCTCTGCTTGCACCCTGTGGTCGAGGTCAGCGGTCTTCACCACCTCTGCCAGCCGCCTGTACAAACTGAGGATAGCCTCAGAACCAATGCCAGAGGCGTCGTTGGTGCCGACGTGGCCACAACTTGCAGACCACTGCACCTTGCATGCTTGATAGCCACCGGCAAAGCCGCCTTCACATCTCGGATGAGGACTCCTGCAAGATATATGGAGTGCACATTGGCTTTCTTTCCAGCCCGGAAAGCTATCTGCCTAAGGTTCAAATGGTTCAAATGGCTCTGAGCACTATGGGTTAGTTAGGTTTAAGTAGTTCTAATTTCTACGGGACTGATGACCATACATGTTAAGTCCCATAGTGCTCAGAGCCATTTGAACCATTGAGAGCAGAATGGGGCGCTCCGCGGAACTCACTGACTTCGAACGTGGTCAGGTGACTGCGTGTCACTTGTGTCATACGTCTGTACGCGAGATATCCACGCTCCTAAATATCCCTATGTCCACTGTTTCCGATGTGACAGTGAAGTGGAAACGTGAAGGAACATGTACAGCAGAAAAGCATACAGGCCGACCTCGTATGTTGACTGACAGAGACCGCCGACAGATGAAGACGGTCGTAACGTGTAATAGGCAGACCTCTATCCAAACCATCACACATGAATTCCAAACTGCATCAGGATCCACTGCAAGTACCATGACAGTTAGGCAGAAGGTGAGATTTCATGGTCGAGCGGCTGCTCATAAGCCACATGTCACGCCGGAAAATGTCGAAAGACTCCTCGTTTGGCGTAAGGAGCGTAAACATTGGACGATCGAACAGTGGGAAAACGTTGTGTGGAGTGACGAATCAGGGTACACAATGTGGCGGGGTGGTGGTTATGGTGTGGTTATGGCGAATGCCAGGTGTACGTCATCTGCAAGCGTGTGTGGTGACAACAGTAAAATTCAGAGGCGGTGGTGTTATGGTGTGGTCGTGTTTTTCATACAGGGGGCTCACACCCCTTCTCGTTTTGCGTGGCACTATCACAGCACAGGCCTACATGGATGTTTTAAGCACCTTGTTGCTTCCCACTGCTGAAGAGCAATTCGGGGATGGCGACTGCAGCTTTCAACACGGTGGAGCATAATGCACGGCCTGTGACGGAGTGGTTACACGACAATAACATCCCTGTAATGGACTGGCATACACAGAGTCCTGACCTGAATCCTACAGAACACCTTTGGGGTGTTTTGGAACGCTGACTTCGTGCCAGGCCTCACCGATCCACATCGATCCCTCTCCACAGTGTAGCGCCCTGTGAAGAATGGGCTGCCATTCCCCAAGAAACCCTCCAGCACCTAACTGAACGTATGCCTGCGAGAGTGGAAATTGTCATCGAGAGTAAGGGTGGGCCAACACCGTATTGAATTCCAGCATTACCGATGGAGGGCGCCACGAACTTGTAAGTCATTTTCAGCCAGGTGTCCGGATACTTTTGATTACACAGTGTACATAGCTGGGTGTTCAATGAGCAACTATTGCGCTAAAGACTGAATGGATTTACACTTACAAAACGCGAGATTAACCCTCTTAAGCAGAGGAACTCGCACGAAATTTAATAAATACACTACGTGGAGAACACAGGAAAGAACAAACACTTAACTTGCTGCTCTGTAAACGTATTCGTATCACAGCCGAGCTATATCACTTCAGGCAAATGCCGGGATGGTTCCTTTGAAAGGGCACGGCCGATTTCTTTCCCCATCCTTCCCTAACCCGAGCTTGCGCTCCGTCTCTAATGACCTCGTTGTCGATGGGACGTTAAACACTAATCTCCTCCTCCTCACAGCCGAGAGCTGGAGCTTGACTGGCTGGCTTACTAAACGAATGGACGGTTGCTTTTTTAAAAAAAAAAAAAGCAACTAATGCGCTACAGACTGAATGAATTTACACTTACAGAAACGCGAGATTAACCATCTTAAACAGAGAAGCTCGCACGAAATTTAATATGTGTACTACGTGGAAAACACAAAAGAGGATAAACACTTAGCCCGCATCTCGTGGTCGTGCGGTAGCGTCCTCGCTTCCCACGCCCGGGTTCCCGGGTTCGATTCCCGGCGGGGTTAGGGATTTTCTCTGCCTCGTGATGGCTGGGTGTTGTGTGCTGTCCTTAGGTTAGTTAGGTTTAAGTAGTTCTAAGTTCTAGGGGACTTATGACCACAGCAGTTGAGTCCCATAGTGCTCAGAGCCATTTGAACCATTTTTTGGATAAACACTTAACTTCCCGCTCTAGGTAACTATCTTTTGCCATAAGCATACCATATATAGAATATGTAACAAATGTGTGTTCGTCGAGTTTCTAATAAAAATATACATTAACTTAAATAGTGAAATACCAACAAAGTAAAATATAAGGTGAGATAAAAATATGAGTAAAACTCTGACTTACTTGATAACCAAAGGTATGTGGTCTTGGTATTTACATCAAGTCCCATCAGTCCCCAACATTATCAGCCCCCTAAATTATCTGTACATATCGTCTACTGTCAGTATCCATGTGTCCGTACAGTTCGTATCGAAATGCATCAGACAAACTCGCAACTCGATGTGTGCTCAACTAACAAAGTTATAGAGGCAGAATGCCCATCACTTGTGAAGTCTGTCGATTGCAGGAAATGGAAGACTCCCACCTGAGCGGCTTGAACTCTGTTGTCATCTCGCACCTACAAAAGTCGTCATGTTTTGCCCTTTGTGTTAACCTAAGCCCACAGTGGTGAGATGTGTTTGTCCGGTGCTATTGCTGCAGCATTGACGACTCTGACAGACGCCCTTAATAATGCCACTGGAGCTTTCGCTACTCTGTACGGATTTGTGTCGCATCTATGTTGTCAGTGTCCAGTTGCCTTTGTTAGAAGTCCAATTTCCATACTTTGAAATGCATTCATACACCGTCCTTTTTCAGTAGATAGAACTGCATATTTATGTGAGAGATAAAATTCGCTACTTGATTAGCTTTAGCCGATTTCTCAGTAATTATTTTTGTATTATGTACGATTATTTATATGAGGCTCGGTCCCTTACATCCATATATGTATTGGAGTGTAATACTACATATTCTGGAGACCCTATCTCACTTGTGACATACGTCTGCAGAGCGCTTAGTAATTATTTTAACATATTGGAGTATGGAGCATAACCAGTCAGGAAATGCGAGTTCGGTTACAGGAATTTATGTGATTCTTCTGAGGAACCTCTGTTGCACTGGGGATCTGTTCATGCACAATGGAACTTACAACCGTTGAGTCCCACTCGAGCTGTCATGTATCTGTGGCCCACTGTTCCAGCTGAAGCTTCGAAAAGACGTGATATTCAATGATTCTACTGACCTTTCGTGGAGCCAGTACAATGTATCCAAATAAACGACTGTTATATACTGTCCAGTCACATTAATGTGATCACCTGTCAAAATCCTCAATAATCGCCTTTTGCAGTGTGGACTGGTGTGAGACGTGTAGGAAGAGATTCAGTGAGGTGCTAGAAGGTACCGACTGGGATGTGGAGCCATGCCGACTCTGGTGCCAATGGCTTCTCGGATGAGGATCCGTAGCACGAACAGCCCGATAGTGGTGATCTCATAGCTGCTCGATTGGCTTTAAATCCGTGGAGTTTCGTGGCTTAGGGAGTATGGTAACCTCATCCTGGTGCTCTTCGAACAATGTACTTATCCTGTGAGCTGTGTGACACATTACATTGCCCTGTTGGTAGATGCCATCGTGCTAAGGAAAAACAAGCTGCATGTAGGGGTGGAAATGGCCCCCAAGGATAGAGGCATTCTTTTGTTAATCCATTGTGACTTCCAAAATGGCGAGATTACCCAGGGAATCCCATGAAAACATTCCCCATACTATAACTCTCCCTCCTCCAGCATGGACCCCTCTGCTTCCAGACGTTTCATGCCGTGCGCGCCAATAGTCATCTATCCAATGGAGCGTAGAAGGTAATTCATCTGGAAAGGCCACCTGTCCTCACTCAGTGAACGTCCGGTTGCAATATTGGCGTGCAAATTCCTGACTTTGTTGCCAGTGAGCAGTAGTCAGCATAGAACCAAGCACTTACTGTGGGGACCCACATGCAGCAACATTCTCTGAATGGTCGTTGAGGAGAATCTGTTAGTAGCATCTTGGTTCATCTGGGCTGTCAGTTGTTCGTCAGTTGCACATCTATTCGCCAGCACACATCTTCTGAAGCCGTTGTTCACCCCTGTCGTCTATAATCCATGGTGAACTACAGCTGCCTCAGCGCTGGTTCTGGATAGCACCATTTTGCCGTGCACGGTGTACTTTAACCACGGTGGTACGGGAAAAACTCAAAAATTTAGCCTTATCGGAAAGGTTTCCACATTTGTCCCGAGAGCAAATGGTCATGAATGATCATGCCCTTTTGAATGTCAGATAAATGGCTCCATTTCCACATTACAACAATGACTGCAGTGTTTTCTGCATCCTCCACACACCCTTCACGTACCCTCCATTGCTAGTGCTGCCACCTGCCGTCCGTGAATGGTTATTGCACGTTGATGTTGAATATAGACGGTGGTCACATTAATGTGACTGAACAGTGCATTAAATGGACAGATTACCTAAATGAACGTAAGTGCATCAACTGATGTTCTGTAGGCTCCAGTTAGTTGTAAAAACACATTTCTCTTGGTATACTAAGAGTAGTCCCAGTACTCACAGCAGAGTTAGTATGTCCAAAGATTGAATGCGGTGAAGATGGTGTTATGATATGATCCTGACGAATGCGGTGGAAGTCTGTAAGTGGCAGTACATACAATGATAAATTTCTGTATTATTTTACTTGCTTTCTGAGTCACGGTAGGCCGGCCGAAGTGGCCGTGCGGTTAGAGGCGCTGCAGTCTGGAACCGCAAGACCGCTACGGTCGCAGGTTCGAATCCTGCCTCGGGCATGGATGTTTGTGATGTCCTTAGGTTAGTTAGGTTTAACTAGTTCTAAGTTCTAGGGGACTAATGACCTCAGCAGTTGAGTCCCATAGTGCTCAGAGCCATTTGAACCATTTTTTTTGAGTCACGGTAGTCAAGTGGGTTATGAAGCTCGTTTATTTATCGATCTATAGTTCAGGATTTCCATAATTACTAATATTTCTTTTGGAATTCTGCCCGAATTTTAGGGTAGGGTTTCTGTTGAAAGGCAAATTGTCCCATATTGAAGAATATACTTGTAAAAAGTCAAATGCACTGCTATTTCTTAATTTATTATCTGCATACCATTCCTCTATCTGTTCAGACACTTCCATATCCCTGACTTATAGCACTGCTCAGGAATCTTCAGGCACCACATCTAGAATATCATCGGCATAAAGCAAACAATGCCATCAACCAGCGTACTACGTACATCAACTCCAACAGGTGGTCAATAGCCAAGTCACAGGTGATAAGCATACACATGGATTCTTGTGAACAATACTTTGAGAGTTTGTTAGATACTGACTGTCATTCAATTACCCGCCCATGTGCTTTTTATGGGAGCGAGAGTTGGCTGAAGGTCACGTATAATATTCAAAATCCAACACGCGCTTCGCATAGTGCTGAGTGATACAACGCTCGCATTAGCGGTACAGCTGAGTACTACTAATCTGACATGTTTGCGAGTATTGCCGAGTGGCACTACGCGCAGATACACAGCACAGCGGTAGTGTTCCGAACGAGTAAGGATAACTTAAACAAGGTAGTGTCATCATGACACATCATGACACATCATCCCGCAGGTGCAAGGTCCTCTGAGTATCAGCCTCAGCTGCATCGCGTCTACTGCAGATGGCTCTTTGTATTCTTTTTCAGCAGGAGGGCAGCGTAAGTGTTAAATACTTAACTCAAGCAAAGATTTTTTTAAAGAAATGATTTATTTGTTGGTAAGCCAATTCAGTAATAGCTGTACATTTTCTGAAGTGTTCATAAATCCACGTTGTCCATATCTCCTCTCCAGCTGTGGGCAAGACATCCTTCTGTTTCCAGATTCTGGCATAGACACACATTTATAAATTTCTTGATTCGGGACATCTTCTCACGGCCTTTGAGGTAAACTGTGCTAGCTCTATGATCATATGTTTGGAGCGATGAAACCATATCTTCATATGCCGTTTCTTTATCATCCCAGCGATTTGTGTGGTAAAAAAGTGCCAACGACGCCGTCGATTTTTGAGACTTAGCGCACCGCTCTGAACTAAACGGTTGGGTGAACCGACGATTATGGAACATGTCGTTGGTACTTGTCTAGCGTCAGAGAATGCAACTAATGCAACGTCTTTAAGCACAAATTGTCCGCTTTCATTGTAAGACCCTTGGGTGTCTGCAGCGGTTTTCACTCTTCGAAGCTTCACTGTACAACGCTCCACATGCTATCTAATACCTTTACATTTATACTACACATTGTACAGTTCCTGTTAGCGGCGAGTAATATACGAGACGGTCGAACAGTATTTATGCATACACTGCGGTGCCCACAGGGAAGTTTTGTGATGAATCGAATACAATATGTACATCCACAGTTCCAGTCTTCACTGCCTCGCATTGCTTTGAACAATCTATCGTCACTATGGGTGATAATTCCTTAAACTTCTGTGGTCTAAGTGTACATCGGAAACCACCGTCAGCCTTATGTTTGCAGTGCTGTAATATTAAAGCGAGTTGTCCCTAGCAGAACAGAAGTCAGATCCGATGTCGATGAAGAGACGTATGTCCTGATAGTCAGCGTATGATACTAACATTTCTGGTGACGTCAGTTTCAACACTGTTACAATCGCATCTTCTTTCTTGAAACAGAAAGCCAAATGAATTATGCTTAATTGCGATGTTACTGATGTTGCCGAAGCCTTTTTAGGTGTAAATATCCCCTCCAAGTATACGAAACTCGTGCTTAGAATCAATTCATCTTGATGTTTAATAATAATTCGTATTCAACATTATTTTTATATATTGCTTAGGCAAACGGTTTGTGGGAAAAATATTCCTGGCTAATGATACGCTCGCCATATTGAACTGGAACTGCTAAATCGAGTGTCGCCATTGTGAGTATTCAGTCATATTGATTTAAGAAACTCGCAATTCTAGCGTGTTATCACGTTCAGCTTCCGCTGCAAAGTGGTCTTCTGATGGCTGGGTATGCAGCATCTGTACTTAATACCCATAATCCTGCTTCAGATGAAGGTATACTATAATTTCCTCAGCATGGAAATCGACTAGATTAGCAATCTGATCTGTAATACTCAGCTCGAGTTGTTCTAACGTCTGAAACGTCACTGGGATGTATACTGGATTACTGGGAATCTCTGCAACTTTATAGTCTGAACCCACTGTAGAAAAAAATTACATCTATAATGTAAACTAATTTGTTGCTCTCCACGAATCGTACTGACTGGCAGTATGTCTGCTGGATAATTAGACTGGTAAATTTTATCAGTATCATGCTCCCGCACTTGACCCATCGAAAAACCTAGTAGCGATCATATTGAACCCACATGACTGGAGTCCACTGTCTCTTCCTTTGTTTTTATCTCTGTTTTAACCGTATTAACGTTTGAATATAACTCAAGTCCTCTTACTAATTGTTTTACATACACCTTTAAATCGTCAGTGTCGTAGGAGCCAGAGTATTACTGCAACTCCCCTACTTCCTAGATGGAGTTTCTTATTTACCTCAGTGACATTAACTATGGAATTGTATGTTTCCAGACCGAACAATACAATAATCCACTACTCCTTACTTAGAGTTTTTGGAGGAAAGTAGTTCACTTTTAATGTAAATGAACGTTCTTTTAGAGTTAGCGTGAACGACATTGCATCTCCACCTCAAATGATACAGTCACGTGCATATTGTTTGTTTTTATTCAATTGTCAGGAGAAACATTAAACATAAATGTTCACAGGCATATGAACTGAAGTCTCGGTAGCGCTGAAAATTATGGAGCACCTGGTTCCTGTCGGTGAAGTAACGACACAGTTCTTCTGGTGCCGGCCGCGGTGGTCTAGCGGTTCTAGGCGCGCAGTCCGGAACCGCGCGACTGCTACGGTCGCAGGTTCGAATCCTGCCTCTGGCATGGGTGTGTGATGTCCTTAGGTTAGTTAGGTTTCAGTAGTTCTAAGTTCTAGGGGACTGATGACCTCAGTAGTTAAGTCCCATAGTGCTCAGAGCCATTTGAACCATTTGAGCCAGTTCTTCTGGTGGTCTTCGGTCGGCGAGTGAGTCGCCACAGTAAATGACGTTTGTTTTCTTTTGTTTAACATGTGCAACACAGTGAGTTCCCTATCCACTTACACCATTTAAATTGACAATCTCACATTCTTTGGATTTCTACATCGTTTCTGGCAATGCATCGCACACAAACACACAGCGAAATCTTGGGATTTTGAGTTTGCTGACTAGTTTAAGAGATCTATGTTTGTAAGCGGTCTGACCATTAGTACTGCTATGAGATTTTTTTATGTACAGTCCAAGCCCTCTCCTGGAAGGTTTTGAATATAGTTCTGTACCGATAGCGATGACCTCCGTGGCCACATTATGTCTTTTAGTCCCCTGTAGCGTCTTCTCTGCATTTTGTGCACTATTTGCTCCTCGAGTCGTGGCAGCCGCTCCCCCGGCTAATGAACCACTGGCTGATAGCCCAACAAATGCAGGGATCAGAAATGGAATTATTATACCAGCTGTTCTAGGTACTGGCAAATTCCTGGGCATTTTAAGACATATTTTTCTCCCTCACTTCTGCCTCAAGGCACCTTTCGCAGCTGCCACTGCTGATTGGATGCAATCTTTTAAACATCATATAGCTTTTCTGCTCATCTTTAGTGTTTAATGAGTCGCATTCATTATTTGCTTCAAGGTTATTCCAGCACCCAGTTTAAGTTTGGTATGCACTGCCTTATTGACCATAACTGATACAACACGTTGTCCTCTACCAATGTCCTTTCTTCGACATATATGCCTAGCTTTATCAGCTAATATTTGGCCTGCAATGCGACAGTCTTTATTTGTAGCAGAAGCAATATTGTGCTCCTTGCTTACATCCTTTAGGATATTAATTTCGCTGGTCGCCACGAGCTAGGCACTTTTTCAACTTCGTTCCGGATTCACAAAACTTGCATCCAGTGATATGAAGTCTGACTAGTAGATTATCAAGAATACTGTCCCCACCTCTGTTCATACATTTCCTAGCACTCACGTCATGCTACTGTGAGGCTTGATTGTCTTATCATATAGCAAATTGTGACCATTCGCCCAACTACGGTGCTTTGATAAGAAGCTGAGCCATTTCATTAATGCCTTGCTCCATCGAGGTCTTATGAGCTGCTCTATGAGGAACATATCCGGTTCAGAGCTTTTCTGTAATTCATTTGTGTATAAATCTTCCTGTAATTTTTTCAGTATCACGGTCCTTTCACAAGTGTGTTCTTGGATTTATCTACTGCACTTTGGAAACAAAATATCTCTGTTGACCAGGTTGGTAGATACGACTTCTCAAATACAGTGCTGTATTTCGAAATACATACCAAATCACCTACGCGGAACTTCTGCTTGCATGGATCCACCATCTTAAAACAATTGTGTATTGTAATTAGAAGTCTATTATCATGGACATCAACGGGTCTTTATTAATTGTATAATGAGTAACGCATTAAACTCGTCAATGATTTGTGGTAGAGCCCTTTCGTTATCATCCCGTTCAATCATTCAACAATACTAGCTTTCAAATGGGAGAATGTCGAGGAGTGGTGTATCCCATATCGTTCCATTACTGCTTTCAAATGCCTACTGCAAAATTCACCTCCATTGTCGGTTTAAAAGTTTTCAGTACAGCGATTCTTTCCAGTCTGCAGCAATTGTTCAGAAACCTCTGAAACCTCCTTCCCCATGCGAATTTGGTCTATGTATTCATGACTATTAGAATATACTTGAAACCTTTATTCAGGTGTGAGCAGTCTCATATATCTATAAGATCAGCCTTCCATTAACCATCCAATCGTCGTATTATCACATGTCTGTGCAGAATGTTCTATGTGCTGGCTTGTGAAGCTCATGAACAACCATCTCCATAGTTACTCAGTGATGCATCTTTCTCAAAGCTCTGATACGACTGATATTATTTCGTTCGTGTGACCTGTATTCCCTGATGCTGTAGCTAGTCATAATTGGTCTATGATTTCATTTGGGTCATTATAATACACATTCTCTCAAGGCAGATTGCCAAGTCTTTTATACTGAATTTCAACCTCTTCACCTGCGTTATGTGAATCAGCGAATGCTGGTTTAATTATATTCTTTTATTTGTCACTCTTTGAAGAAAAAAAAGGAAATTTACAACTATATATACGTGATCACTTTGCAATTCATAATTAAGTGCCTGGTAGCTGGTTCACCAAACCATCTTCAAGCTATGTCTCTACCATTCCACTCTCGAACAGTGTGAGCTCTGATTTTTCTTACTTTATTATGATGATCATTTCGTCCTATTATGTGAGCGCAAACAAATTATTTTCACACTCTGAGGAGAAAGTTGGTGATTGAAATTTTATGAGAAGATCCGGCATCAACAAAATACACCTTTGTTTTAATGATTGATACTCTAATTCACGTATGATACCCGTGGCACTCTCTCCCCTATTTCACGGTAATACAAAATGAGCTGCCCTTTGAACTTTCTCGATGTCTTCCACCAATCCTATGAGATGTGGACCCACACTGCACAGCTGTACTCCAGAGGGGGCGGGCAAGTATGGTGTAATCAATCTCTTTAGTAGACCTGTTGCATTTTCTAAGTGTTCTGACAATAAATGACACGGTCCCTCCCGCCGGAAGTTCGACTCCTCCCTCGGGCATAGGTGTGAGTGTTGTCCTTAGCGTTAAGTTAGTTTAAATAGTGTGTAAGTCTAGGGACCGAAGATGGTTCAAATGACTCTGAGCACTATGGGACTTAACATCTCAGGCCATCAGTCCCCTATAACTTAGAACTACTTAAACCCAACTAACCTAAGGACATCACACACATCCATGCCCGAGGCAGGATTCGAACCTGCGACCGTAGCGGTCGCGCGGTTCCAGACTGTAGCGACTAGAACCACTCGCCCACCCAGGCCGGCGGAACGATGACCTCAGCAGTTTGGTCCCTTAGGAATTCACACACACTTGAACATTTGAATAAATCTCAGTCTTTGGTTTACTTTCCCCACAACACTATTAATGTCATCGTTCCAATTAAACTGTTTTTAATAGTAATTTGTAAGCATTTAGTTGCATTTACAGCCTTTAGATTTTGTGATTTATCATTTAACCGAAATTTAGCGGTTTTCTTTGGGTATTCATGTGGATGACTTCGTAGTTTTCGCAATTTAGAGTCAGTTGCTACTTTTCTCACCACACAGATATACTGTCTGAACCATTGGTTTGATCATCTTTACAAGATGGCAAATGACAAGATCATCTGCAAACAATCTAAGAGGGCTGCTCAGATTATCACCTAAATCGTCATGTAGATCAGGAACAGCAGATGGCCTATAACACTTCCTAGGGGAACACTAGATATTACTTTTGTTTTACTCTATGACTTTTTGTCAGTTATTACGAACTGTCACCTTTCTGACAGGAACTCACCAAGTGAATCGCACAACTGAGGTGAAACTCTGTAGGCAAGCAATCTGATTAGAAGTCGGTTTGAGAAATAGTGTCAAACGTCTTCTGAAAATCTAAAAATTGGATTAAATTTGACGTCCCCTGTCTATAACATACATTACTTCGAGAAAAAAATGAGTTAGTTGTGTTTCGCAAGGCGATATTATCTGAATCCATATTGTCTGTTTGTCAATAAATCGTTTTCGAGGTAATTCATAATGTTGCAACATAGTATATGTTCTAAAATCCTACTGCAAATCGACGTGGATTACTCCAGTTTCCTTTCTTGGATATTGGTGTGACTTTTGCAACTTTTTAGTCTTTAAGTAAGGATCCTTCGACGAGTCAGCAGTTGTATATGATTGCTAAGTATGGAAGAATTGTATCAGCATACTCTGAAAGGAACCTGACTGGTAGGCAATCTTGATTGGAGGTTTTGCCTTTATTAAGTGATTTGAGCTGCTTAGCTACATTGAGGATATCTACTTCTATGTAACTCATGTGGGCAATTGTTCTTGATTCGAAATTTGGAATAATTACTTCGCCCTCTTTGGTGAAGGAATTCCGGAAAACCGTGTTTAGTAACTCTTCTTTAGTGGCACTGTCATCACTAACATTGCCATTGTTACGCGCGGTGAAGGTATTGATTGCTGCAGATGACATCGCGTGTGACCGGAACGTATTCTGACAGATTTCTAGATAGAGTTTCGTTGTGGAGACTATTAAAAGCATCTCGAATTAAAATTCGAGCTAAATTTCGAGCTTTTGTGAAATTTTGCATCTCTTGGAGTTTTGCGTTCTTTTAAATTTGGCATGCTTTGCTCGTTTACTCTGCAATATCGGTCTGACTTGTTTTGTGTACAATGGTGGAGCAGTACCATCTCTTATTTATTTATTTGGTGTACATCTCTCAAGTGCCATTGATAGCATTTCTTTGAATTAAAACCACATCTGGTGTGCGCTTACATAGTCATGTTAGAAGGAGTGGAGACTGTCTCTCAGAAATATTAGAGTTTAACGTCTTGTCTACAGTGAGATCATTAGAGACGGAGCAGAAGCTCAGATAATGGAAGTATAGGGAAGTAAACTAGCTGTGCCCTTTCCAAAGGAATCAACCTGTTATTTACCTGGAGCGATTAGGTAAATCACGGAAAACCTAAATCTGGATGGCCGGACGGGAGTTTGAACTGTCGTCCCCCTGAATGCGAGTCCAATGTGCTAACCACTGCTTAACTCACTCTGTGTCACACTTTCAGGCCTTAATTCGTTCTCTTGAGGCGCTATGTCCGTTAGTCATGTGTTATATTTGACCATCCTCTTTTATCTCTCTCTACTTTTTGACGTTCGAAGTTTTTAAGAATATTGGATCTAATAAGCCAGGCGATCTTTAAAATTCTTTATCCTCAACTTGTATTGCATCCTCATTTAAACGTATTGGATGTTTACATAACATATATGATTTCGTCCTGCTGACTCCATATGTTGTGTCTTGTTCAGCATGACTGTAACGGTTAATGAAGTCAGTAATATCATATAGTCCCTCATCATCATCTTTTCCTTCTTTTCTGCCTCCATCCATAGTGTTTGACAGCTCTTTCAGACTGTCGGTTACTGTCTTAAACGTTTCCGAGAGACGCTGATCTCGTTGCAACTACCCTAACTTTAACAATCGTAACTTCCATCGAATAGCCTTCCGCATCCGAATGACTTTACACATTAACGACCACATGCTGCCTGCACTCTAAGTCGTTCTGGCATAGCACACAATTTATATACACTACTTTGAGACGACTAGTGATGATGGGAGTCAAGTGCCTCAGTAATCACCCTGATATAGCCAAGCACATCCGTTAGTTTTGTGTTGACTTCTTCAATTTTCTCATTGACATATAGTTCACATTTCTGTATCCTAGCACTCAACACCTCGTCATTCATAGCCCCCGGTTCAACAAGATTTTTCCAGGACCATTAAGTTAGCGTTGATTACCTCGATTTTTCTGTCAACGTATAGACAAATGTGCTCTGCTCCCTATGAACGAGTCTGCAACACAAGTGCAAAATTGTCCACAGTCTACAGTATACTGACACAGTTAGGTTTTTATGCACTGTCTTTTATGTAGAATCTCATCGAAGTCTTGTCTATACCGTCCCACATTCAATTTCCTAATTTCAGCTATATATCGATTCCTTCATGTGCTTGGCAAATTTTTTTTAGAATGAGATTGTTCTGTTTGAAAACGATAGTATAGTTCACTTTATCTTGGAACAGATCGTTTTGGATCTTTCAGTAAGTCTGGCTCAAATAAAATACACTCTAAGAAAAAAAAAATGATGCACCAGGATGAAATTATGTGAATGGGACGGAAATCAGTAGTGGTGATGTATATGCACTGACAAAGACATGTTTACAATTACAAGTAAATTGGATGATTTATCCAACAGAAAGTGCTTCACAAATCGAGCAAGTCAATAACACATTGGACCACCTCTTGTCCTTATGAAGGCAGTTATTCTGCTTGGCATTGATTGACAGAGTTTTTCGGTGTTCTACTGGGGGATGTTGTACCAAATTCTGTCCAACTGGCGCGTTAGATCGTCAAAATCCCGAGTTGGCTGGAAGGCACTGTCCACAATGCTCCATACGTTCTCAATTGGAGAAAGACCCAGCGACGATGCTCGCCAAGGTAGGGTTTGGCAAGCATGAAGAAAAGCAATAGAAACTCTCGCCGTGTGCAGGTGGGCATTATCTTGCTGAAATGTCAGCCCGGAATGGCTTGCCATGAAGGGCAACAAAACGGGGCCACTGCCAAACTCTAGCTAGGCCAGCAAGGTCGCTGTATCTCTTCCAAATTGAGAACATTTAGAGCATTCAATGAGGATTGTTCTCCATCCAGCTCGGGGTCTGACGATCTAAGGTGCCAATTGGACAGAATTTGGCACGATATCCCTCAGGGGACAACTCTATCGACAAATGCCACACCAAAAAACTGCTTAAATAAGGTCCAGAGGTATACCAACGCGCTATTGACTTTCTCAATTTGTGAAACTCTTTCACTTCAATAAATCATCCAGTTTTTCTGAAAATGTAATCATCTTTTTGTCTGTGCAACTAAGTCACATCTACCGATTTCCGTCCAATTCAGATAACTGGTTCCTAGTGCTTTTTTTTTCTTCCTACAGTGTACATTGCCTTGCATATAAAGACCAAAGCAAAAATATCTCTGGATTTCATCCTGATTTTCTGTTGCGATGTCGTCAGATACCCTGTTTGGCTTTACTTTTTAGTCAGTGGAATATCACTGCTACCGCTGAAAATCTGGCATGTTATTCCCTCAGCGCTGTGCAAAACTTCTTGCAATAGCTGGTATTTTGGGTGAAACAGAGTTTTTGAAAAAAATATATACTTAATCGAAATGGACTCCCTCAGGACGTGTTAACAATTTTTTAACAAGATTAGTTTTTCCATGATCTGAAGGCCAAACAATCGAAGCTCGTCTGTAATCTAATCGGGAAGTAATGATCCATTCTTCTTGTTCTTCCGTTTCCCAGCATCATCAATGGAGGACCAATTGCTTACTATGAGACCCTTGTGGTGAGGTTCTTTGGTCTACTCAGTCATGGTAGTAACTATTCGTTTAATTAGGATGCAGGGAGTCCTATGAACTTAAATAAGATTGTGGTTCTGTGCCCACATCTGGTAATGCTGAATCATACGCTTCCACCTTAACCGAACAACACAGCATGCATGATAGAGCCATGTTTTTTCCGATGGGTGGGCACTTTGGTAAGCTAACTCCAGCAGGTTACTCCACAACGTCTTATAGAATCGGTAGACATATGAATGCCACCTCTGTTGACACTCTTGCTCATGCTGTATTCCATAGATGGCATTCATTAAACTTTCTTTGGATGTATGCATTCTCTGTTGTTAAATATTTGAAGTGTTCCAGATAAGTCCCCTGCAGAGATTATATGTTCATTCGCTGTCACCAACGGAGAGTAAAAGTTTCTGAGGAACAAGGCTGAAATCTGCATTGACACATCACATAGTCAGCGCTGTTCATCCATGTATAATATTACTCTGATATCACTAAATCGAGGGTTTTCAAATACGGTCACTGGATAGAACTCCCTATTCATTATCATGCTGACACTGACACGCTTACACCTACAGGTGATCAAAGGGTAGCTTTGGTTGAACAGTATTGTTTCCAAATCAGGTGGCTGTTGCTGGAATTACTTCACCTCACCTGCAAGGAAACGTACATTATTAGTTAAACATAGTCTCTTTTTACCCCTATTCATCATCTTTGGCGTTCGTACTTACACTGCTTCGCATCAGGGAGTAATGATCTACTTCTTGACATACTTACCATTATTACCTTTGGTACAGTTACCTATGACTATGCTCGTGTGGTTAAGGTATTGAGGAAGATATTGTAGGCGGTGTGTTGAAGTTGTGGCTGCAATGATTACTTGCTGAATATCACACTGCACTGCTGGTAAGCGCCTCAGAGCCATAGGCAGCGCTCCGTCTACTTAAAGTTTAAGAAAATGCAGGTGTGTTGGATGTATTTATTTACAGTATTCCTCTTGACTGCTGCGAGCACGCATACTTTCCATCAAATTATAAACACGTTCTTAAGCAATAATTAATTATTACATAATTGCCGACAATATGCTTATAACAGTACCTAGAATACCATAATAAAAAGAACAAGATGCTTCAATCACATCCTTAGCACTGCAAACAGAACTCACCTGGACATCAACGTCAGGGATCCCATCACGTCGTGCTGTGGAAAAAGTAAGTAAATACAGAAAACAGGCTGGCCGCAGAGGCCAAGCGGTTCTAGGCGCTTCAGTCCGGAACCGCGCTGCTGCTATGGTCGCAGGTTCGAATCCTGCCTCGGGCATGGATGTGTGTGATGTCCTTAGGTTAGTTAGGTTTAAGTAGTTCTAAGTCTAGGGGACTGATGACCTCAGATGTTAAGTCCCACAGAGCTTAGAGCCATTTGAACCATTTGAACAGAAAACAGAATGCCTAGAAGCATGATGTGAGATTCCTTTCAACTACTTACAACAACGTCATAGTCAAGACGCAAATGTAGCGAGAGAGAGCTATGTATGGATATTTTAAAAATATACAACATGCTGCTGCTGTGAACACCTCCACTATCGCTGTAATAGCAACAAAAAAATAAACCCTAAGTATAACACAATACAAAACATAATAACAATTATAGATGGATGAACACTGACTGAAACTGCTTACTGATCTTTTGTGGTGGGAGACTGGAAAGGCATTTGTTAAGAAATGGCAAACAATTACAACGTACGAAGCATGGCGTGTTTTTGGACCCAATCACGTAATGTAAGTTCTTGCCATTCTGCTGCAAAGCCATTATTTGTTGATCAATATTTCTCTTACACTCCTGCACTGTCATGCCCTTCCATTCTTGATACAGAAAGCTGTGAGTTCATTTCTCTGATAGATGTTTACGACAGATAGACTTGTGAAATTCTTCTTTGCCCATGGAAAGAGTCTCGTTAATTGAAACATGACGTAGTGACACTGAATAAATGACAGTGTTACGTGTATTATTCTTATGACGTCTCAATCGCAGGGTTCTCTATTGCACTGAACGTAAATTTTATAATTTGCACGTCATTGGCTGTCTAGCAGAGGACGCCTGGTATGTGCGGGCACAGGTGCTCATGGCCAGATGCTGAAGTCATGATCGTTGGAACATCACAGCATGCATGTGAACTACAGCTGAGACTCCAGATTCCATGGAAGTTTTAACGCAATAACGATGCATTAGAGTGGGGACACAGATGACAATACGCATGAAAATTACATGCAACTGACTGCAGAGTGGGGTCAGGCAGGGTGGGGAGTACTTCATGCTGACAACACACATGTAAACTGCATGCCATTGGCTATGCATTAGAGAGTGGACACGGTGGGGGGAGGGGGGCATGCGGGAGTCTATCCTCTCCCCTCCCTTCCTCCTCTGATTCTTGACCTTTGCGCGTGATTCCCGATATGGCCTTGGAGATGAGGAAGTGCTGATGATGATGTCATCAGAATATGACATGCGCAATGATCTCAGCTGTATTACGACACCGAGGATACGAAAGCGCAGATCCTTACATCAGCAACATTCTTACCTGTACCGAGTGTACCACACTACTAATGTTGATCACCTCGTTGGACAGGACCGACATGATCATGGAAATTCATAACTGAAGGTTAAATTGCCAACGTCGACATACGATGGAGGCAGACGAATTTTTAGGCAGTCGTCCTCTAATACTGATTATCTAAATTTCCTTGAAAGCCGATATTCTAAATTTAACCCAAAAATGTTTCTCGAGAATAACGTCACCTTTTCTGCGTATATTCCCATTTAAATTATCCGAAAATCTTTATTGGCCTAAAGACGCCTCTTACAGCATTAATGGTGCATATCTGAATATCTTTTTTTTCTGGTCGAGCATAAATGAGGATGACTAAAACGGTAGAGCAATGTTCTAGAATGTGACGCACTAGCGTGAAGTATGCATTTCCCTTTACAGACTCCCCGCATTTTCCCTGAATCCTCCGAACAAATGTAATCCTTCCATTCGACAGTTATGTCATTTTTCGTATCGAATAGTAGTATCAACCACTTATATACTGCCTGACAAAAAAGTGAGGCACTCAGAGGAGGAAGAGCCAACGAAATGAAAGTTCACGGGTTGAGAGAGAATGTGACGCTATTTCAGTAATTAAAAAAATCGAGTAAAATTTACAAATATCTTGGCTGTATGAGCCCACTTATCACTATAACGATGCATCCCTATGACCTGGATGCATGTACTGATTCGGTTGGGAAGAGTGTCATATCGTGAGACAAGCTGACCTACAAGTGTTGTACGTAACTGGTCCTCGATATCTTGGATACTGGCTCTGGAACTGAGTCGACGTCCGATCTTATCCCACACCAGTTCTATCGGGTACAGATCTGTGAATCTTACTGGCCATGAGAGTACTTCAATACCACGCCAATTTTTCATAGAGATCTGTGCCATGTGTGGACGAACATTGTCCTGTTGAAAAATAGCATCACGATGCCATCGTGTGAGAGGTAACACATGAGGACACAGGATGTCCATGACGTCAGAGTTCGCTCTATTACTATCAGTCGTGACCTGAAGTCATACCTGACAGCTCCCCAAACCATTTCGCCACGAAAAACACCACTGTGCCTCTCCAAGACATTGGGAGGATAGCCGGCCGTGGTGGCCGTGCGGTTCTAGGCGCTGCAGTCCGGACCTGCAGGACTGCTACGGTCGCAGGTTCGAATCCTGCCTCGGGCATGGATGTGTGTGATGTCCTTAGGTTAGTTAGGTTTAAGTAGTTCTAAGTTCTAGGGGACTGATGACCTAAGATGTTAAGTCCCATAGTGCTCAGAGGCATTTGAGCCATTGGGAGGATAAAAACTTTCCCAACTCGCCAATGATCGTCTCTGGGTTAGTGCCGAAACGCGATTCATCGCTGAACACAATCCGGTGCAATTCATTAGCAGTCCATACTTCCCGGTCACGGCGACACAACAAATGCAGCCGTTTTTGTTTTGGTGTTAACGACAGTCTATGCATGGGAGTCTAATTCCCTAGACCGGCTGCTGACAGTCTTTGAGCATACAGGATGACACTGAATGTTGCAGGAAGTCCAGTGTTTGTTCTCGAATGGCAGATGCTGATGCGAAGAGTTCTGACGTGCTTGGTGCACAATAAGACGATCTCATTGTGGTGATCAGACGTGATGGACCGGACTATACCTGTCGTCACGTTTCCAGGTAGTGTAACATTGGGCCATTGTCGCATCCGAAAGCCACACAAACCCAAATTTTGCAGGATCTGACCAGCCTGCCATACAGACCCACAGTGAGGTACTGATAACGCTACCTCTAACGAGTACTTAGGATCCCGGTGTCCTTCAAAGAGATAACTCAACATCTAACGCTGTTCACGCCCTTGTATTCCCTACCAGGACAGGTTACAATGCTAAACACGAACGCCCTAATACAGTCTGGCAGCCGTTCTACCAGTCACAGAGAATTGCAAGTCTGATCATCTACAAGCCCTCCGATGTTATGTAGTTGTACGAACTTACATTGACATACTACTATGTCTTATGGGTGTTTCACGTTTTTTGACAGACAGTGTATTTGAAATCGGCGGCAGATTCGAGAAGATTATTACTCATGTTATAATCTGATACTCAAGGACTCTTTCTCTTTGTTCAGGGCATTATTGCATTTTCCATATTTAAAGAGCCTCCATTTATTAATCGAGTCAAAATTTTGTCCAAACCTCTCTGGATTTCCTTACGATCGCCCAACGACGATAATTCCCTATAGACGCAGACTAATGGGCGAAAAGTCGTATAGTGCTGCTAGCCTTAGTTGATAAATCGTTCATATATCGAAAAACATTAGCGCTCATGTAGCGCTTCTTCGATACAGATTTTATCTGTTTCACCACGGCTCCGAGGTAAGACACTGAATTTTTATTCGGAGGGCGGCGGTTCAGATGCTCGTCTAAGGAACCAGATTTCCCTGAATCGGTTAAGGTGAATGCCGAGATGTTTCCTTTTAAAGAGCACGCCCGGTACCCTTCCCAATCCCACCCCTATCCGAGCTTGTGCTCCCGTCTTTAATGACCTCGTCATCGACAGAACGTTAAACTGTGATCCTCTTTCTTCTTTCCAGTCTTCTTCTGTTGAACATTTGCCATCCAGAATAACGCACTAGTTTGCATCAGCGAAAAATTCTTAAAGTCAATCACTACGTGTTCTGATACTTTGACTGCCAGTCGGCAGTATGGTACAGTGTTAACCGTCTTTCGAAAATAGAGGATGTAGGTATCTAAACATTGATTTGAATCCACTATTTACAAGAACACTTGAATGAAAAACTGAGGTATATTTCACACGAGTAGATCCATGAATACCTGCTAATTCTTTTCGAGAAGTGTCCTCCTCTCAGGGAACCTCATAAAGCTACTCTTAGAATATGCTCTAGAATCGTGAGACAGGCAGGCGTTAGGGAGATTCTGTACATAATTCATTCACCCTTCTTAGAACCGAGACTGAGCTGCGCTCTTTTCCGGGCACGCAGGAATATTCACAGCGCGAAGTATTCTTTATATGTATGAGCTGCAAAAGCAATTAATTCCTCAGTAAAAATTCTATACGAATTCCGTCAGGGCCTGGCGCCTTGTTCGCTTGTTTGCAACGCCTTGTTTGCAACACAATGCAAATTTTATGTTATTAGTGTATTTCCTACTTTTATACTTTGACGATGGCGTCATATTATGAACGCTGATTGGCAGTTGTGAAGTAGTGTGACAGGAAGTAGGCGGAGCCTCTGCATATTTATGCTCGTGCTCAGCACTCATAACCATCAGTTGACTGCGTAGCAGCGAGGAGAGCTCCGCGTACCATCCTAAGGGAGCCATGGGTATAATTAATTTTATTTTATCTTGTTAAATTTTGACATCATTAGACACTTTCATTTTATTTAAAGATTGGTATCTAGTATTTCTTAAAATTTATCCACAGGTCTGATGATGGTTTTGTAGAAAGAACCGAAACCGGTTACCTATATTATTAAAACATACATGATGTGATCAAGACTGAACTTTAGTCAAAATATGAACGAAGAAAGATTTGAGGAGAACACAAGCGACAGAGATGTGCTTACTACGAAGGATCCAAAGTAAAACGAGAAGGGACAGATAAGAAATGAAAAAATATGAAACACTGTTCAGATCAATCCCTAAAAGAAGTTATCAAGATAAATCTGGTGAAATCATTTTGGCGCATCAAAAGAATAGGGAAATGAAGACTATCAGGAAGAGCTCTGGAAGTGACATAATCTGGCAGAAAAAAATCGTTCAAATGGCTCTGAGCACTATGGGACTTAACATCTATGGTCATCAGTCCCCTAGAACTTAGAACTACTTAAACCTAACTAACCTAAGGAGATCACACACATCCATGCCCGAGGCAGGATTCGAACCTGTGACCGTAGCAGTCGCGCGGCTCCGGACTGAGCGCCTAGAACCGCTAGACCACCGCGGCCGGCAATCTGGCAGAAGAACAGTTGAAAAAGCACGAACAAATTGGCGATACCAGATAAAGGATAATGTTAATCTAAGACGACTACAAAGGGAGGAAATGCTGAATGATAAACGACCTGCGTTAAGGAAGGAGAAGAACAATAAGAAGTAGAAGAAGAATCTGCAAACCGAACACCTTGGAGCTCTATCTCCAAAGAAAACAGGAAGCATGTTTTGTATGAATATCACGGCGATCAGGCTGGTCCCCCGACACCTCTGTGGCCAATCCAAATGTAAATTTCACTAGATATGTTTTTATTTGGATGCAACATACAAATTCAAGCTGTACAGTACATCTGTCCCTATAATTTCTTAAGGAATAACGAAGTAAATTCACTTTCTAAATTAATCTGCTCGTTTTAAAAGACAACCTGTTGCTTACATCTATCACTTCCAAAACACATAGTTAACCACGTCACTCAGCACGTCATTGATTATATTTTCAGAATTAGTGCTGATACTTGGTTACTTACAAGTGATATAATAACTGTAACTGTATCACTAGTGAAGTTTCTATTCGCTTTCACTTATGCAGTATCGAGCTACAAGATTATAAACAGATTCTAAGACGCATCCACTACATTGCGTAGCTCTTCGCGTATGTCACACAGCTTTCAAGGAGACAGTACGCATTTAACGGAGCTGACAGGCTACGTTGCGCAAAATGCTCTGTGAATCCCACATGAACTTCATTGTAGCACGCGTGTACAGCATCTTAAAAAGTTTGTTTCACTTTCAATTAAGACTTGAGAACGTAGCCGACGCCGATTATTACATTCCAAACACTCGCATTACGAGCCAAAACTGGCGAACCTTTCAGTGATTACCACGTCAAAACTAAAATAATATAAATCTCAGAGAAAAGGCCTCCAGATTTCCCACGAATATTCGTTGGGCACATATTACACTTGCAAAGTTCTTTGGCAGGTCTTTCTTAAAATCAGGTACCAACCTTTATCCAATATACAGTTAAAGAATCCCAGCGCACCATAAAATATTTTACCAAATTTGGTTTACAAACGACATTTGACAAAGTTATTTTCCAGTGTAATAAGGACCTTAGGTACACAGTGCCGCAACGCTTCAAGCGTGATCCAGGGGGAGCGATCATGGATAGTGCAGGGGTTAGTACCACTTCCTGTCACGCGGGAGACTGGAGTTCGATTTACCAACGGGGAGTCACCTCCAGGTGTGTTCTTTCCAAGCTTTTTTGAGATTTTTAATATTCTACACTGAGATGACAAAAGTCATGGGATACCTCCTAATGTCGTGCCAGACCTCTTTTTTCCCGGTGTAGTGAAGCAACTCGACATGTCGTGGGCTCAACAAGTGTTTGAAATCCCCAACAGAAATACTGAGCTATACTGTCTCCATAGCGGTTCATAACTGCACGAAATGACCTCTCGATTATGTCTCACAAATGTTCGATCGGATCCATGTTTGCGCTCTGGGTGGTCAAACATTTGATCGAATTGTCTAGAATGTCCTTCAAACCAGTCACGAACAATTGTGGCCCAGTGACACGTTTGGGAACATGAATTCCATGAATGGCTGCAAATGGTCTCCAGATAACCGAACATAACCATTTCCAGACAACTAACGGTTCAATTGGACCAGAGGACCCAGTACCTTTTATGTAAGCACAGCCCACAACATTATGGGCCACCATCAGCTTGCACAGTGCCTTGTTGAGAACCTAGGTCCATGGTGGTAGTAGGTTCCTATGAAACTTAACTGCTGAGACCATCGGTCACTAGGCTTACACACTACTTAATCTAACATAAACTAACTTATTCTAAGGACAACACACACACCCATGCCAGAGGGAGAACTCAAACCTCCTACGGGGTGAGCCGTGCGAACCGTGGCAAGGCGCCTAAGACCGCACGGATTGGTCCATGGCTTCGTAGGGTCTACGCCTCACTCGAACCCTAACATCCACGCTTAGCATCTGAAATCATGACTCATACGACCAGGTCACCGTTTTCCAGTCGTCTAGGGTCCAACCTAAATGGTCGAGAGGCCAGGAGAGGCGCTACACACGATGTCGTGCTATTAGTAAAGACACTTGCGTTGGTCGTCTGCTGCCATTGCCCACAGCCAAATTTCGCCGCCCTGTCCTACGGATACATTCGTCGTACGTCCCACATTGATTTCTGCTGTTATTTCCCACAATTATGCTTGTCTTTTAGCACTCACAACTCTACGCAAACGCCTCTGCTCTCGGTAGTTAGATGAAGGGCGTCGGCCACTGCGTTGTACGCGGTGAGAGGCAATGTCTAAAATTTGGTATTCTCGACACACTCTTGACACTGTGTGTTGAGTCGACTACTGTGGGAGTCAGCACCGACACAAACAAGGAAGGAGAGAAGTTGCGATGGCCGGTGGCAGGAATCCAAAACGATCTGTACATAGCACTTTCAAATTAGTAGAACACTTCATTTCTAAAAAATAAAGAAACAACTTAACTTTTCGTTATGAGGTGGCACGACGTGCTTCTCGTGCTCCCACATGCAGTTACTTTACACACTATTACTACTCGAAGAATGCAGGCTAAGTATCGTCTTTCTTCTACCCAGTACTGACGCTCTTGAAGACTGCGACAGAACTGAGCCCGACCAACGATGGGCGATTGGTTAAGTCACCGTTCACAGAAGGCGCTGAGCTCTGTCTTCCTGGATGATGATGATGATGTTTGGTTTGTAGGGCGCTCAACTGCGCGCTCATTAGCACCTGTGTCTTCGTGGAGGTGTGACGCTGCCCGCTCTTTCCATTGGCGCGCGGGTCAGCGCCTTCTTGATGGAGGTCGTGGAGCTACGCCAGCTGGTGTACAGTCGGTGCTTCGGAATGCATACTGTGGATCTCGGAAGTTTGAATTCTCTAACTAATTCCGAAATGTTACGTCCCACGCGTCTAGCTCGAACTACCACTCCACGTTCAAGGTCTGTTAATTCCCTTCGTGTGGCCCTAATCACGTCGGAAACCTTTTCACAGGAATCACCTGCGTACAAATGACAGCTCCGCTAATGCACCGCCCTTTTACAACTTGTGTACGCGATATTACCTCCATCTGTACCTCAGTGTATTTTGTCTGTAGTTGATACGTCAAGGTTCCGTAGCTAAAAGTGCTCTACCTATGTGAACATTGTGAAATAAGCTTAAATTGTTGTTCAAACTATGTATCGTGTGGTTTCTCTGTGTATATCATTTTATATTTGTACCATGATGGTGGCAGTATGATTCAATAAAATGAAACCACATAAAAAACTACAGAGAACACAAGCCAACGACCAACAGCGAGCGAGCATTTTATCTCGTGTAAACTATAGGCGAGTGTGAGAGTACAGCGTGCGGTCGTGTTATATTCACATTCACAGGCGCTCGCTCGTTTTCCGCTGTTTGTCGATATTTGAGCGAATCATCAAAGGAAATTTTGCGCTCTCTTTGCTTCGGCGCTCCCCTCGATGTGTCACAGAGCGCTCTCGCTTTCCAAGTCTGTTTTTTTTTTTTTTTTTTTTTTTCGCGCGTGGGTTACCTTTGTTATTGAGCGCTAGCTGTGTGAGGGATGGAGTGATAAGAAGAGAATGTGATGTCGATAATGGAAGAATACAGACATCAAAAGTGCTTTGTGAGTCAAGAGATCCACAGCAAAAAAAAAAAAGTCGAATATAAAAAAGTCTGCTTGGTAGAAAAATACTGAAGCAGTAAAAGGTCCTACTGGGGGCGTCAAAAAGGCAATATTTCATTACTTGCTTCTTAGAGACAGGAGCGGAGTTAAGAGGTACATACTATTATATTTATTTTTATTGAAAAGAACTCCGCCCCTGGTAGCTGAGTGGTGAGCGCGACGGAATATCATACCTAACGGCCCAGGTTCGATTACCGGTTGGGTCGGAGATTTTCTCCGCTCAGGGAGACGTGAAATCGTTTGATTCTTTTATGTGCTTAAATGCTTTTATGTTCAAATGGCTCTGAGCACTATGGGACTTAACATAAATGCTTTTATGTACAAGACATGCTTCACATTCCTGTGTTATTTGCACTTATTCCTAAGTAATGTGCTACCACACATAACAGGATTTACGTGCCTGATGATACGTACAATATAAATATCGCTTCAAACCTCACTGGTTAATTAATGAGTGAGTGGAATAAGTAATTGCACTGTATTGTATTAATTCTGAATTGAGGCAAAATTACACTACTTAGAGTTGGCCATGTGTTAATTTCACGTATAAAGCTGTATATTTACCTACTAAAATGTACTTTAAACAACGTCAGTGATTAGCTGGACTGTTACATTTATGGATGCTGCGAATATTATCGAGAGGTTTGTTACTGTTTATGTTTATGAGCAGGCAACTTCATTGTATACTAAAATAAACAGCTACTGCAAAAATGTAACAACTACCAAAGAAAATAAACTGCTCCTAACTTCTCCTATCCTACCGGACTCTGAGTCCAAAGATTAAAAGAAAAAGTCACCTGCTTGTAACAGGAATTTCTTTGACCAAGACAATTTGACACTTAGCCACCTGTCATTCAGTCAAGATCGTATACTCAGTGATGAAACAAAGCAGTAGGCTCTGCCAGAAATATCGACTCTTAGACAACGTGTCTAATAGTGTGTTTTAATACGACAGTATGCCATCTTAGGTAATGTATAACACTTGTAAGTAAACATTATAAATATGGATTCTTATATGATTATATCACTTGTTATGTATTTCACTGTTATTGTCTAATCTGCTTTCAGAAAACACTTGATAACGGCACTTCGAAGCCGAAATCATGATTGTGTAATTGTAAATGTAACACTGTAAATAAACAAAAGTCTAATGGCGGTATCGACTTTAAAGAAATATATTATGATTTTGGCCCCGCATTATGAAAAAATTATTAGTTGATTAAAGTATTTGCTCATAAATTGACTGTATTATACGTTAATACACGAATAGAGATAAGATATGAGACCACTTGAATCTTGTTCTTGTAGTTATTTACTTTATTTTCAGCTCTCGTGTTTACGCCAGTTCTGATTAGTGTATTTGCCCATATATCGACTTTAATACAAGCAAACAAAAACAAATAACGTCTCCGAGCAAAATAGGCCTATTTCATACCTTTGTGTCAAGACCTTTGTAACAAATAACAGTTATATAGCACATGCTGGATGCTGGCAAAGTTTCGCTATCACATTGTAAATACATACATATTGTGTAAAAGTGTGTGAATCGATGTATCAACTGGCCATCACAATGAAAGCAGGCAGATGGACACGAACAGAAAAAAGTCACCCATGCTGTCGCAGTAAGTATAAAACTAAAATTTTGCATCCGTATCAACAGATAAACGATACTCATGGCGATACACTAAAGCATGTTCATCTTCTTGTCGTAGAGACAGCACCGAGCATTATTCTAGAAATAGATATGTAACTTCCGGAAAACCTTCTGAAGATGAACCTGGAAAGATCCGACAACCGGTTCATAGAATAATATATAACTATTCAAAATAGTGAGCGGTTGCAGTTTCATATATTTACATAAGAATACACTGTTGCCTATAGGGCAGTTGTCAGCCTGTTTACCTACAGTGGTGTGCAGAACACAAGTACGAAAGTAACATTTGCATGATGTGTCACTGCCAAGTCACGCAGTTCGATGAAACTGCGACCATACATAGAAATAGCTGCTACGGTGTAGCGCAGAGAATAACTGAAAGAAATACGTATTGAGACGAACAGAAATGACACTATGTACGAATCCATGCTCTCGCAGCGATATCCAGTGATAAAATATTCGCGGGTTACAAGCTACGTCTTGTAGTTAACTGCCCACGAGCTTTCGGCAAAGATCTTCATTGACATTATCAAATGGTTGACTGTCATGTGGATATCACTGCTGTGCTTGTAAAAACGTGGCAGTGGCGCCCAAACGACAGTCAACCATTTGACAATGGCAGAGGAGATCTCTGCTGAAAGCTCGTGGACAGTTAACCACTTGATGAAGCTTGAACCCGAGAATATTTTATTAAAGTAATGACACTGTTGTTCAAAAACAGCAATTACACTGAAGTCACCGAGATTTATGATAGTTCCCTGGACATTACAAAAGGCAGGACATGGTTCTTAATAGAGTCTGTGGTCACCACGGACGGCAATGCATGTTTGCAACGCGTTCCCCTGCTGGCTACAAGTTGCGTAAGGATTTCTCGTGATTGGGCGATCCATTCTTTCACCAGCACCGTTGAAAACTGCTGGATGGTAGTCGGTGCATGTGGAAGTGCAACACTTCTCGCCAACACATCCCCTACGTGCTCGATGGGATTTAAGTCGAAGGAACGGGCAGGTCAGTCCATTCGCCAAATATCCACTCGTTCCCATAGTTCCTCCACCTGCGCAGTTCGATGAGGCCACTCACTGTCATCCACAAAAAAAAAAAAAAAAAAAAAAAAAAAAAAAAAAAAAAAAGCCGCACAGGGAGAAGGAATACACAGTCACAATAACGTGACTGGTGAGTGTACGGTGTTCATTCATGAGTTTTGAGATCAGTATGCCAATGTAGCATTATGCTTCCCCACATCTGGACTACCAAAACGATCATGTTCGATAATGTTCCTGGGTGCATTACGTGCTCCCATCTCTCGCCAGGGAGAGGACGTCCAGCAATGTCGCATATGATTGTTGGGATGGTGCAGGTGATATTGTGTGCAAATTCAAATGACTCTGAGCACTATGGGACTTAACGTCTGAGGTCATCAGTCCCCTAGAACTTAGAACTACCTAAACCTAACTAACCTAAGGACATCACACACATCCATGCCCGAGGCAGGATTCGAACCTGCGACCGTAGCGATCGCGCGGTTCCAGACTGAAGCGCCTAGAACCGCTCGGCCAACAACCATAATGTTACTTGGGCATACTGCCCTTCATATCTTTGCACACCGTACATTCACCGTCCAACGTTATTGTGAATCTGTGCTCCTTCCCCATGTGCATCTTTACAGAGGCGCATTCGGCCGTGATTTCATTTTTATGGATGAAAATTCACGACCGCATCAAACTGCGAGCAACGCACCTCGTATCACTGACGCCCGACGCGATCTCCACTACGCTGGTGCGTAGCAAACATCTTACTATAGAATAGCTCGCGCTCGAAATAAATGTGACGTGAGTACAATCAGACTAGGGTCGACAATCCGCGCTGTATATGGAACTATGCAAAGGAATAGTGTTTCTATGGGAAGGCCAGACTGCTACAGACAGATCAAGCGTTTTGCATTCCGTGCGACATACAGAAGTCGGTTTGCTGGTGAGATATGTTGGTTAACAGTTCCTCTTCTGAGTAACAGCACAAACGCTAAAATGGCAGATATTAAGATGGAAGCGATCACGGAAAACAGAAAATAAACTTAATTCGCTCATCAGAGGAAAGACTGCTGGACAGGACGAGGTATCTGACCGATCTACAAGTTGTTTCACAACTTCAAATTCAAATGGCTCCAAGCACTATGGGACTTAACATCTGAGGTCATCAGTCCCCTAGATTTAGAACTACTTAACCCTAACTAACCTAAGGACATCACACACATCCAAGCTCTAGGCAGGATTCGAACCTGCGACCGTAGCAGCAGCGCGGTTCCGGACTGAAGCGCCTAGAACCGCTCGACCACAACGGCCGGCTGTTTCACAACTATTACAGCAGATTTGTAGGGGTCGTAGAGGCACTTAGTAGATAATTTTTTGATAAAGAATCCATGTCGGGAAATTTACGGTTTGGATGTACATGGTGATTCAAAAAGTAATGTCTCAACCTTTTTTTTTTGAATAAATTTTTGTAAGTGAACAATTTGAATTTGGCGTTATTCAGCAATGATTTTTGTCTAGTCGATTGCAGTAGTAACTTAATGAATTAACATATTCCAGTTTTATACTTACTTGCAAAATGGCCGACATCTATGTTCGTATTAGCGTTCTGTGACAGAACTCTTGAATGCAGAAGGTGAAACACCCGTCCGCATTCATGAAAGACTGAAAAATGTATACTGTGATGCAACAGTAGATATCAGCACTGTTAGACGATGGGTTCGTCGCTGCAACGAGGCTGAAGGGCAAACACCGTTGACTGACGAAATACGGATCGGCAAGCCGCAGATTGCAGTGACTCCACACAACATTCACTGAGTCAACGACATCGATGACGTTAGTTAATTAGTTTTATTTCCCGTGGATTATTTTGCACCGTAGATCGTAATGATGTGGAACGAGTAATTTTACATTCACATCGCAAATTAATTTGTACATATGGTTACATTCTGAACATTTCTAAGGTTTTTTTTTTCTAAAAAGAAAAATGTATACAGATGTGAGTTAGTAATTCCTTCTCACCACCTTTTACAGATTACAGTACTAGAAATTTTTCTATGGAATAGAAGGAGTTACAATGACGAACCCATAGTCTGACAGTGCTGATGTCCACTGTTCACTGTGAGCGCTGTTAGAAGAGGAGTTCCTCACTGTAACGAAGCTGAAAGACAAATACCGCTTGCTGACGAAACGCAGGGCGGCATGCCGCTGACAGCAGTGACTCATCTACATCTACATCTACATCTACGTCACACTCCGCAAGCAACCATGGTGTGTAGCGGAGGGTACTTCTGGTACCATTAACTGATCCCCCCTTCCCTGTTTCAATTAGGAATGGCGCTTTGGAAGAATGATTGTCGGTAAGCCCCTGCATTGGCTCTAATTTCTCGAATTTTTTCGTCGTACTCATTAAGCGAGATATGTGTAAGAGGAAGCAATATGTTGTCCGACACTTCCCGGAAAGCGCTCTCTCAAAATTTCAGCAGTAAACTTCTCCGTGATGCACAACAGCACTCTGGTAGAGTCTGCCAGTGGAGCTTGTTGAACTTCTCGGTAACGCTCTCGCGCCGTCTAAAAGTTCCCGTGACTAAACGCACCGCTCTTCGTTAAATCTTTTATATCGCGTCTGTCAGTCCTGCCTGAACTACTCATATTAATGAACAATACTCAAGAATCAGTCGAACAAGTGCCTTATAATCCACTTTCGTCTTGGATGAGTTACATTTCCTTAAGATTTTTCCTACGAATCTCAGCCTGGCATCTGCTTTTTCTACTATTTGTTTTACGTGATCATTTCACTTAAGGCCGCTCTGGATAGTTAATCCTAGATATTTTACGCTAGGTACTGTTTCCAGCAGTTTCTCATAAATAGTGTAGTTGTATAGGAGTGGCTTTCTTTTCCTATGTATGCGCAATATGTATACTTTTTTACGTTCAGAGTCAACTGCCAGAGCCTGCACTATTCATCAATCCTCTGCAGCCCATTCTGCAAATCTATACAGTCTTCTGCCGTTGCTAGTTTGTTATAGACAGCCGCATCGCGAGTGAACGGTCTTAAAGAGCAACCAACGCTCTCCACTATATCATTTGTGTACATCTACAAACAGTAACTGTTCTATCACACAATTTTGGAGTACTCCCGAAATTACATCTGTCTATTTTAATCATTTAGATGCTACGTTTCGAGATATATCTGCAAGGAAGCCTTGAATCCAGGTGCAAATTTGGTCCGATACTTGATAAGGTTGTATTTTTTCACTAAAAGGCAGTGCAGGACGGTGTCAAATACCCACCTGAAGTCGAGGAACTCAGCATCGACCTGAGCGCCGTTGTCAGCAGTACTATGGATGTCACTGAGGAACAGAGCGTGCTGAGTTTCGCAAGATCTCTGTGTACAGAATCCACGTTGATTTCTATAGAGGAGATTTTCGTCATCGATATAGGTCTATAACTGTGTGCATCTTGAAAATGGGAACGACTAGCGCTTTTTCCAGTCGCTAGGTACCCTTCGTTGCTCCGGCTAGAAGGGGAACAAGTTCTTATCCATTATGTTTTTACAATCTTATAATTATCCCATCTCGTCCTGAGGCTTTTGCACTACTAAGCTATTGCAAATGCTTCTCTATTCCACGATCGGCTATCTCAATATCTGTCATTTCGACATTCCTGCGGTGATTGAAAGGAGGGACTGTTTTCCAATCTTCCACAGTGAATCAGTTTCAGAATTCTGAATTCAGTATTTTGGCCCTCTGTCTCTCGGCCGTTTCGGTGTCACTATGGTCTCTTAATGAATGAACAGATAATTTGGAATCGCTTACTGATTTTACTTAAGACCACAACCGCTTAGGGTTTTTAGTCATATGGGTTGACAAAATTTTACTTTCATACTCACTGAACGCTTCTCTCATTGGTTTCCTTATACTCCTTTGCGTTTCGATCAGATTTTGTGTGTCAGCTAGGTTTTGACACTTCTTGAACCCAAGATGAAGCTCTCTTTGTTTATGGAGCAGCTTTATAAGACGGCTATTTAACCATAGTGAGTCTTTCCCATCCCTTAATACTTTGCTCGGAGTATACTTGTCTAAGGAGTATTGAACGTCCTCATCACTAAATATTGGCTGCTGACTACTTACATACTCTGTAATTCGTATCCTGTCGCTCTTGCTAAACAAAAATATGTTCCTACTTTTCTTAACATTCCTCATAAACCCCGTAGTCCTAGTTGATACCACAGCCTTATGATCATTGATATCTTCCTCTATGTTAACTGATTCGATAAGTTAGTAGTAGGCATATGACAATTTCGGTACAATCCTTTGATCTCTTAAGTAAACAAACTGCCAGTTACCCTAGTCCAGTTTAGTGACACTTATGTAAACAAACTGCTCACTTGGAAACATGTTTTATATATTTAGGATGTAATTAAAGCACAATAACTGTCGAGACAACAGCAGTTAATGTTCATGATTATTACTATAATTTATAGGCAATATGGCGGCTTTGGTTCATATTTACTCAGGTGGTCAATACCTTTGGCTTAAAGTGATAACTTTCATTTTAATGTTAGTAATTTAGGACCTAAAAACCCCCACTACCAACCCACTGCGCCACTGTACTGCTACTGGCCACGTCACCTCCACTTCCACCATCGTTCTTTAGTTTCCTCCTAGCCATTCTGAGTCTGACATTCTTAATGTGGACATCACTTAAGCAGCAGCAACACCAGTAAATCCAGGCGATCATAATGAAATCCAGGTGAGATTGCAAATTTCCAACATACTAGACCACTCAGCAGCTTTGGCCTAGTTTTCGTGAATGTTCGGCATCCAAAGCTATTTTCTGCAACATACGACATACGAAGCTATTTACGGTTTCATGGCTAACTTTCACTGTATTTTTATAAGATGCACATTTTATTGCCCATTTTAAGCTAATTTTACAGACTGCTTAAAACGGTGCACATAAATATACACTACTGGCCATTAAAATTGCTACACCCCAAAGATGACGTGCTACAGACGCGAAATTTAACCGACAGGAAGAAGATGCTGTGATATGCAAATGATTAGCTTTTCAGAACATTCACACAAGGTTGGCGTCGGTGGTGACACCTACAGCGTGCTAACACGAGGAAAGTTTCCAACCGATTTCTCATACACAAACAGCAGTTGACCGGCTTTGCCAGGTGAAACGTTGTTGTGATGCCTCGTGTAAGGAGGAGAAATGCGTACTATCACGTTTCCGACTTTGATAAAGGTCGGATTGTAGCCTATCGCGATTGCGGTTTATAGTATCGTGTTGGTCGAGATCCAATGACTGTTGGCAGAATGTGGAATCGGTGGGTTCAGGAGGGTAATACGGAATGCCGTGCTGGATCCCAACGGCCTCGTATCACTAGCAGTCGAGATGACAGGCATCTTATCCGCATGGCTGTAACGGATCGTGCAGCCACGTGTCGATGCCTGAGTCAACAGATGGGGACCATCTGCACGAACAGTTCGACGACGTTTGCAGCAGCATGGACTATCAGCTCGGAGACCATGGCTGCGGTTATCCTTGACGCTGCATCACAGACAGGAGCGCCTGCGATGTTGTACTCAACGATGAACCTGGGTGCACGAATTGCAAAACGTCATTTTTTCGGATGAATCCAGGTTTTGTTCACAGCATCATGATGGTCGCATCCGTGTTTGGCGACATCGCGGTGAACGCACATTGGAAGCGTGTATTCGACATCGCCATACTGGCGTATTACCAGGCGTGATGGTATGGGGTGCCATTGGTGACACGTCTCGGTCACCTCTTGTTCGCATTGACGGCACTTTGAACAGTGGACGTTACATTTCAGATTGGTTACGACTCGTGGCTCTACCCTTCATTCGATCCCTGTGAAACCCTACATTTCAGCAGGATAATGCACGACCGCATGTTGCAGGTCCTGTACGGGCCTTTCTGGATACACAAAATGTTCGACTGCTGCCCTGGCCAGCACATTCTCCAGATCTCTCACCAACTGAAGACGTCTGGTCAATGGAGGCCGAGCAACTGGCTCGTCATAATACGCCAGTCATTACTCTTGATGAACTGTGGTATCGTGTTGAAGCTGCATGGGGAGCTGTACCTGCACACGCCATCCAAGCTCTGTTTGACTCAATGCCCAGGCGTATCAAAGCCGTTGTTACGGCCAGAGGTGGTTGTTCTGGGTACTGATTTCTCAGGATCTATGCACCCAAATTGCGTGAAAACGTAATCACATGTCAGTTCTAGTATAATATATTTGTCCAATGAATACCCGTTTATCATCTGCATTTCATCTTGGTGTAGCAATTTTAATGGCCAGTAGTGTAGGTTTAGTTGCTATATTGTCGATTTTAAAGAAACACTCATAAAATATGTAGCTTCCAATGTTTAATAACTAAAACCACCAATTTGCTATTATTTAAAGTTTTTGGACAAATTATATCGATTTTCACCCAGGATCCTGCAAAACATCAATAATTTTAATGATCTTTTGAGACGACACATACAAATAAGAGTTTTTCTCTAACATTTTATCGATTTTCTGCGAAAACAGCCACTCTCTTTCTGAAAGACACACCACCACAAGAAATACGCTCCAGGTCTACGTTTCACTTCAACGCAACTTACCACACACACTTTAGTGTGTGACGTAACCGTCAGCTTCCCTGACACTATATGGTTATACTGGACTTGTAAAAAAAATAACGGTTGGAAAATTTCTACAGAGAAAAGTATATACGTCGCCAACATGTTCCACACTTGTGCTGCTACCACCAGGGTATGAATAGAGAGCCATACACTGCACTTAAACACAATAACTTTTCGTGCTCCGCACGCCGTTTCCTTTTGCATCACACCGCACACTCCAAAGGGTTTGTCTTGATTTCGCGATAGCCGTGGAAAGTGGGCGACAGTTACTTCTTTATTTAAAACTGAAACAATGTTACAGGACCGCTCCCGGTCCGTCCGCACGCTTCTGCTATGTAGCCACCGACCGGAGCTCCCGCCACTGCAGTGCTTGTCGAAGCCCGCCTGCACCCGGTATTAGCGCACATGGATCAAAAGAACAGTAAGAGTACAGAGCTCGAGTTGTCTAGACCGGCGGTTGTTCCCTCCACCGCACCCTTCAAATATTTCCCACACCCACCCAGCGCGGAGAGGGCAGAGAAGCCAGGTGTCTGTCGCTACAGCCAGCCTCTATGAGCTATGAATGTACCTCGATTAAAAACCCGTAATGCACCTTACTACCAGTAGTCCTACATGTTCGAGCAGATCGCATGCTCTTGAATTTGGATCCTTCCTAGTCACTTGCAGTGAAAAAAAGTTCCGGACACTTTTGCCGTGCAACTGCAGGTCCAGCGCTTGCATATGTCACGCCTCCACTTCCGTGGATTGCTAGGTTAGTGCACTGCACAGCAGGTCGGAGGTCAGTCTTAACTACGTGCACGCACGCACGCACACACACACACACACACACACACACACACACACACATTAATAATTATTTAATGTAACTTGTCTCAAAGTTCTTGAAATTAGACGTTATTAATATGCCATCACCCTTGCACGCTTTTCACCATAGCAAGACATGTACATTAAGCTTTGTTACGTCGTCTGCCCTATATTTTGTGAACGAGTAATTCTGTTATTGTGGTAGGGCACTGTGTACACCTTAGCAACGCGTACACAGTATATATCAGTTTTAAGTAACACAAACGATTTATACATTTCCAGAGGTATACGACATCGTCTGTTTTACGAAACTCGCTTTCAATTGCGATTTGACAATTACAATATCTATTTTCCCTCATTTCGACAGAATGTGCTTCAGTTACATTTCAATTTCGGCAGATGGCTCTCCGTTCGTTTCAGTTCCGCTATCATAGTGATCAGATATGCACTGTCTCACTCCTTGGAGTCGTCAAGCATTTTCCTTTTTTTCTGCAGCTAGAACCATTCGCGAATCGCTCGGAAAGCGTGCTTTCGGTCAAAATTTTTATTCGGCAGAGTAATCCCATAACTTCACTGTATTTTATCCACGAGTCAAGAGCGGAAATTTAGTCGATCTATTTACGGACAGACAAAACTCACGGAAGAATGTATATTATCTACCCAGTTTTCTTAGTCACTCAGGAAGTCCCTAGCACTTTATTTACTCTACTGAAACACAGCTTAAGATAGATAATAATTGTCGAAGTAACATAATTATATTCCATAACTGAGTAGTTGAAAGAAAATGCTATCTTAGTAGTCAACTTTGTGTTTGCGATTTTTCACATTTATTCCACCAGCCATCGAAAAACCTTGAAAACATTTGTCTGTTTACCTTGATGACACATGATGCTTCAGGCAATTTGTTCAGCGTCATCTATTACATAATCATTATTTAACAGACTTTAAGTATAACGCAAATACGTTAAAACCTGTTTTCGTTGCTGGTTGGTACATTCATTTGCTCTTTCTTGGCGGGTGTCTGTCGATTAAAATTTTTGAGCTGCAGAACAATGCCATGATTTTATTTACAGGTTTTTATCTACAAGTCAGCATTGTAAGATCGCCTTCCTTTCTTTCCTATCCACGCTAACATATTTATCGAAACAACAAAAGACGGAAGTTCTGCTGCCGAATGTCTCTCTGTAAAAACCTTCATACACTATGTGATCAAAAGTATCCGGACACCCCAAAAACATACGTTTTTCATATTAGGTGCATTGTGCTGCCACCTACTGCCAGGTACCCCATACCAGCGACCTCAATAGTTATTAGTCATCGTGCGACAGCAGAATGGGGCGCTCCGCGGAACTCAGGGACTTCGAACATGGTCAGGTGATTGGGTCTAACTTGTGTCATATGTCTGTACGCGAGATTTCCACACTCCTAAATATCCCTAGGCCCACTGTTTTCGATGTGATAGTGGAGTAGCAACGTGAAGGGACACTTCCAGAACAAAAGCGAACAGACCGACCTCGTCTGATGACTGACAGAGACCGCCGACAGTTGAAGAGGGTCGTAATGTGTTATAGGCAGACATCTATCCAGACTATCATACAGGAATTCCAAACTGCATGAGGATCCACTGTAAGTACTATGTCAGTTAGGCGGGAGGTGAGAAAACTTGGATTTCGTGGTCGAGCGGATGCTGATGAGCAACACATCACCCCAGTAAATGCCAAACGACGCCTCGCTTGGTGTAAGGACCATAAACATTGGACGATTGAACAGTGGAAAAACGTTGTGTGGAATGACGAATTACGGTACACAATGTGGCGATCCTATGGCAGGGTGTGGATGTGGCGAATGCCATAACGTCATCTACCAGCGTGTGTAGTGCCAACAGTAAAATTCGGAGGCGGTGGTGTTAGGGTGTGGCCGTGTTTTGCATGGAGGGGGCTTGCAGCCCTTGTTGTTACGCATGGCACTATCAGAGCACAGGCCTACATTGATGTTTTAAGCACCTTCTTGCTTCCCACTGTTGAAGAGCAATTCGGGGAAGGCGACTGCATCTTTCAACGCGATCGAGCACCTGTTCATAAAGCACGGGCTGTGGAGGAGTAGTTACACGACAATAACATCCCTGAAATGACTGGCATGCAGGGAGCCCTGACCTGAATCCTATTAGAACATCTTTGGGATAATTTGGAACGCCGACTTCGTGCCAGGCATCACAGACCGACATCGATACCTCTCCTCAGTGCAGCACTCCGTGAAAATGGGTTGCCATTCCCCAAGAAACCTTCCAGCACCTGGTTTGAACGTATTCCTGAGAGAGTGGAAGCTGTCATCGAGGCTCAGGGTGAGCCAACACCATACTGAATTCCAGAATTACCGATGGACGGCACCACGAACTTGTAACTCATTTTCAGCCAGGTGCCCGGATACTTTTGATTACATTGTGTATTACCCCTAAACTTTCGCGGCACAGTCACTTCTCGGGATGTTTGTCGGTGGGAGTAACATGTTTGTCCACAGGACTTACAAGTAGCCATAAGGAGGATACCTCTCAGCTCCCGTGTTGTCAGAGTATCGCTTACCTAACACTGGGTTCAGTGTGTGGCGACGGTGGGGTGAGTGGACTGCTGTAGCCTGTTGTGGGATTGTGTATCACTGAAGGCTACAGCGGGGACGAAGCCTCTCCGTCGTTTCTAGGTCCCCAGTTCAATACAATACAATACAATACAATCGCTTACCCCCCTCACCACCCTGACATTCTCACGAATCTTCCGGGGACATGCGGACGGGGTTTACAGCTGTTCGCCTGCGTCACGTTAATTCAACCTGTCAGTTCTTAATGTTTGGGTTACTTCCCTTAAGATTCTAGCAACGGTCTGAGTTCAACATATGCCTTCTACTTCAGCTCGCTCCAAATGCTTACTACAATGCATTTTACTGCGGTTAATGCTTCCGATGACAGTGTATGGGATTTCTAGTCTTATTAGTGTGTAATACATTAATTACATTCAGGTCAGCTACCTGACCCACTGTAGGTCTCCTTGTCTGCATGTGGACACCTCCATCACCTGCGAACTTCCTTCATCTAAAATAAATACGCCACAAGCTACTGTACATTGAATGGAGGAGGGTACATTGTACCAACATCATCGATTACCCTTCCATTCCACTCTCACACGTTAATCAAGTAAAAAATGATTCGCTGTATACCTCTGTACATACCCTAATCCCTGCTAATGTTTCTTGGAGAAATATATCGTCTTTCGCAGAGAATTTTTCGTTACATATACGAATGGTGTATGTCAACCTGTTTGATTCTAGCAGCGTCAAGAAGATGCTTTTCTTCGCATATCTGCCGTATAACACGAACAAATGGTGGACTCACACAATTGGCAGTCGGCAACTATGTAGTATTGGGGTGTCGAATCGATGTTACTGTTCACGACTATGTATCATTTAACCACAAATGGGTCTATATTTTGTGAATGTCAGTATTGCAGCTGACACTGACTTCAAAGTTGTAGTGGAAATTGATAAGTATGGTAAGGTACAAAGGTGAGGCTCATTCAAATAGAGTTGGAGCAGCTGTGTGGCAAACTAACACACACTGATGCGGCACTTGATGGCTAGGCACACTCTGTCTTGGCATTCATGTCATCGAAAGCAGCAGTGTAAGTGCAGCAGTACTCGTTGTGTGTGGCGTTGGTACGCTAAAATTAATAGCTAGAGAGTGATCACAGAGAGTATTTCTAGAGTATCAAAATGCCGTGAACATACAGAGTGACAATTATTGAACTATATGAAAAAAACGTAAATTAACCACAAACTACGGCGTGCACACAATTAATTGAACATGTAAACGTCCCTACAGATATTCGGATTTAGGTTATGACATGTTCAATAGGCTTGGCATCATTGGTCATGATGTGGCACAGACGAATAGCAAAATTCTGCAAGACTCACTGAAGTGTCAGAACATCGATGCTGTCGATGATCTCCTGAATGGCTGTTTCCAGCTCCTCAATGGTTTTGGGGTTATTACTGTACTCCTTGTCTTTAATATAGCCCCACAAAAAGATGTCGCATGTGTTCAGATCCGGAGAATATGGCGGCCAATCGAGGCCCATGCCAGTGGCCTCTGGGTACCCCAGAGCCAGAATACGGTCCCCAAAGTGCTCCTCCAGGACATTAAACACTCTGATGCTTCGGTGGGGCTGAGTTCCGTCTTGCAGGAACAACATCTTGTCGAAATCAAGGTCACTTTGGATAGTGGCTATGAAATCATCAGTATTGGGGTAAAGATCGCTCTCAGCTACTCTCCATTGTTGCCAGATGTATCCAAGATGGCGGCGATGACTTCATCCGAGATGGCGGCGTGTAGACTTGGCAACACTGCATGACATAAAAGATGGCGGCCGTGACGTCATCGAGGAAGGCGAATTTTGGCGGGAAGTTTGAATTTTGGCGGGAAGTTTGAATTTTGGCGGGAAGAAGGCCACTTGGGCTACCTCCACTAACCTAACCCCCCCTCCACTCCCTTCCCCGATACAAGAAAATGGCAGGAAGTTCAAATTCTAACAGGACAATGCAATACACCTAAGAAAATGGCAGGAAGATAGGTCAATTGGGCTACGTCCACTAACCTAAGTCACCCGACCGCCAACTCTCCCCAGGGATTGGCGGGAAAAGGACTCAGCCTGCACTGGGCTGCTGAAGAGGGGAAGGAGTGTACTCTGTTTATTTTGGAACAATTTATTTAGTGATGGAGTATATTTATCGCAGTGAAACAGAACATACGCTCTGACATGCCACACAGCATACAGACCTGCAAACTATTCCTAAATAACTCATGTATAATGCTCTACATAAGCTCCTGCTAACTGTAAACTGTCAAAATAACGCATTGCACAGCCTACAGATATGCAAACCACTCGTAAATAATGCAGTTCATTTACGTCCAGAGAGCCAAACAACTCGTAAATTGTCAGAATAATATTCCATCTAAGAGACTCTGCAAACGTGCTTGCTAATTGTCAACTGTAAAAATCATGCACCAGTCTTTATTTAAACAATTAGAGGCAGCACCACCATCCAGTGTATTCACCATGAGGCCTACACTCCAACTGACCTAGTACACAGTACCACCACCAGACGGCGCTGTCGTCGATTCTGTGACATAATCTAAGATAGCAGCCTTGATGTCAGCTGATGACACAAGTACCATTATCCAAGATGGCGGCAAACAGTGTGTTCACCACTAGGTCTGGATCGAGTGCACAGTACCACACTAGAGAGCACTGTCATCCATTTCGTGACCTAATCCAAGATGGTGGGGGGAAATGGCGGTAAAACGACTCTGCCTGTGCTGGACATCAGTTCTTATTTAGCATGCAGTGTCTCCACAACAAGATCTAGACTCCAACTGACCTAGTACACAATACTGCCGCCAGAGGGTGCTGTCATCCCTCCTGTGACATAATCCAAGATGATGGTCTGGAGGGGGAAAAAGGCGCGAAAATGACTCAGCCTGCGCTGGGTTGTTGGAGGGAGTATGGGAAGAGGGTAGTTTATTTATTTTGCAACAATTTATTTAGAGATGGAGTATATTTATCACACTGATACAAAACACATGCTTTGGGTAATGAAACACAGCCCACAGACATGTAAACTACTCCTAAATAATGCTCTGCAGCCACGCAAACAACTCCTAATTTACTGAAACATTTTCAGTACAGACATACAGACTCTTCCTAAATAATGCAGTACACTGATGTGTTGACTCGCTCAGTACTCGTAAAATGTCCAAATAACGTATAGTGCAGACTACAGACCGGCCCACAAAATAACGCAACAGACGTGCAAATAACACACGCAGACACCATCCGCCACCCCCTGTCCAGTAGACCGCACAGGAGTCTACCTGCAGCCCCCTGAAGTGATGCAGCCAGCATCTGTCAAACTACACACAGATACCCTCAAGCATGAGGTGGCGGCATCACTTTCATACTTGGTACCTGAGAAATTCCTCTCGAAATACGCAGACGCAACAAGACAGGAGAGCAGACACTCCAAGGGCGCACATGCCGACACCACTGCGAGCCACCTTCGGACACAAGTCAGCGCGACCCATCGCTCTCACGCCACTATAGGTGAAAGTTGGTTCTATTTTCGAGTATACAGTCAGTGCTGTACTGACATCACAGAACTCCAAGGCACGTTCACGCCGGTCTCATACGTAAGACACTTCTGGGTAGCACGTGTCTTTACCATTGATGACAGAGTAGCACAGGGTGCATTGATCCTAGCGCAACTTGAGAGATACGCCTAACCATGCTCAACTGCCCAGCGTGACTGACACAACACTGCGAAGTGCGCATGCATAGTTACAAACCATTGCAAGCACACGTAACAAGGTTCTCAATCTTATACTGATCTCACATGACTACATAAAAAATAAGAACCGAGTCGACCTCACGGAAATTGTATAGTGTCCCAGAAAGAGTTAACGCTTGCTTTCCTGATGTCTCAGGTTGTATGCACGGAAATTCTTGCCCTAACACAACCTGTTTACGAAAATAGCGCAGAATAACATCGAATGAAGTCTTCTTCACGGACCTAACATGGCACCCCGTCCATCAGGTGTTACCCCTCCTACTTTCAACATTCAAACGTCCCTTCCACTATGTAGAGGCTCCTGTATCCCAGCACAAACGATGTGAATGAATCGAGCATTATGACTGGCTCTTATTGAATTTATCCGCCAAATTACTAATGCCACCGGTATTGAAGCACCATCTGCCTTTTTTGCCTTCTGCAGACGAGACTTTCAGCGGTTATTTTATTACTGGTTCAAATGGCTCTAAGAAACTTGAGACTTAATGTCTGAGGTCATCTGTCCCATAGACTTAGAACTACTTAAACCTAACTAACCTAAGGACATCACTCACATCCATGACTGAGGCAGGATTCGAACCTGTGACCAGAGCAGCAGCACGGATCCATACTAAAGCACCTAGAACCACTTGGCCACAATGGGTTATTTTACACAGATCGCCATATTCCACTGGCAGTTAAATCTAACAAACTACCATACATATCGTCAAATACAGAAAGACTCTTACTCATTTACACTGCTCCCCCTCCGAAGACTGGAGCTGGAATATGAGAATGTGAAACCGACCTGCAACCCATCAATATATCACCACGTACCCTACACAATGTCAAATACGGAAAGACGCCTACTCACTTACACTGCCCTCCCACCGAGGAAAGGAGCTTGAATATTAGTGCGTGAAACCAATCTCAAAGTCAGAAATATATCACCGCATACCATGTCAATGTAGTATCATACAATTCGTATCCTGTGCCAAACAAAATCATCGGTTTTACATCGTTTGTACATATACCGCGAAGATGGAGAGTACCGTATACACTCCTCACAGCACTAGATATTTTCCCGCAGCTGAAGATCACACAAGTCATCCACCAATGCGGGACCAGAGCACCCTCAGTGTACCGAAGTCACTCTCAGGACTGTTCGACAAATTCGGGCTCGTTTCCCCTCGGCACAAACACGTAACTGTTTCTGCTCTGAAACTGCTTCCTTGTTTGCTCGCTTTTCTACACACAGCTCAAGATGTGGGGATTACAAAGACACATGTATTTTCGCACGGTTCGCCATAATATTATACGATTTTCGAGGTACTTTTCGATATCAAGCACTAGATAGCATCCTACCGATCTCTAGCACAACATAATTCCGAAGGTATAGGCTGGAATTTATTTCTCTGCAAACCTGAAACTTTAACTAGGTAGGGCGTGCTATAAACCACTGACTAACTAGAAACTTGTCACTTCTGCAAAGACATTTACCTGGCAACTCGAAACAAATAGAGGAAACTGATATTTCCACTCTCGAATACCGATGTCGGTGATGCAGTAGATTCTAAATCTTCTCTACAATTTGCAAGGTCAACTAAAGTGTTTCTCATGTCTAGAGAACCTGCAAACGTGGCTTCCACACGTTAGATGCACACACCACAATCGATATTCTCTCAACTAAGCCGGCCGCGGTGGCCGTGCGGTTCTAGGCGCTGCAGTCCGGAACCACGGGACTGCTACGGTCGCAGGTTCGAATCCTGCCTCGGGCATGGATGTGTGTGATGTCCTTATGTTAGTTAGGTTTAAGTAGTTCTAAGTGTAGGGTACTGATGACCTCAGACGTTAAGTCCGATTGTGCTTAGAGTCATTTGAACCATTTGTAAAATAACCCCTGAAAGTGTCATCTGCAGAAGGAAAGAGGTGGACGGTGGCACCATACCGGCGGCTTTAGTAATTCGGTGGGTAAATTCGATAAGAGCCAATCATAATGCTGGATTCATTAACATCCTTTGTGCTGGGATATAGGAGCCTCTATATAGCAGGAAGGGTAACACGTGATGGATGGGGTACCACGTTAGGTCCGTGAGGAAGGCTGCATTCGACGTTATTCTGCGCAATTTTCGTATACAGGTTGTGTTAGGGCAAGAATTTCCGTGCATATAACCTGAGACATCAATAAAGCGAATGTTAACTCTTTCTGGGACACTATACAATTTCCGGGAGGTCGACTCGGTTCTTATTTTTTACATAGTCATGTGAGATCAGTATAAGATTGAGAACCTTAGATGCGCTTGCAATGGTTTGTAGCTACACGTGCGCACTTCATGGTGCTACGTCAGTCACGCTAGGCAGTTAAGCATGGTTAGATGCAGCTCTCAAGTTGTGCTAGGATCAATGCACCCTGTGCTACTCTGTCATCAATGTTAAAGACATGTGCTGCCCACAGGTGTCTTGCATATAAGACTGGCGTCAGTGTGCCTTGGAGTTCTGTGATATCAGTATAACACTGACCGTATACTCGAAAATAGGAACAACTTTCACTTACAGCAGCGTGAGAGTGATGAGTTGCACTCGCTTGCATCCGGCTGTGGCTCACTGCGGTGCACCTACCAGCACCCCTGGCGTGTCTATGCTCCTGACTGCTTGCATCAGCAATGGTGCCTAGGTAAACACGTATTTCGAGAGGAATTGCTCAGGTACCAAGTATGAAAGGGATGTCGCCGCTTCATGCTTGAGTGCATCTGTGTGTGGTTTGACAGCTAATGGCCGCGTCACTTCGTGGGGCTGCAGGTAGCCTCCTGTGCAGTCTTCTGGACAGGGGGTGGCGGACTGTGTCTGTGTACATTGTTTGCGTGTCTGTTGCAATATTTTGCGAGCAGGTCTGTAGTCTAGACTGTGTGTTATTTGGTCATTTTACGAGTACTGAGCGTGACTACACTTCAATGTAAGCCGGCCGGTGTGGCCGTGCGGTTAAAGGCGCTTCAGTCTGGAACCGCGTGACCGCTACGGTCGCAGGTTCGAATCCTGCCTCGGGCATGGATGCGTGTGATGTCCTTAGGTTAGTTAGGTTTAATTAGTTCTACGTTCTAGGCGACTGATGACCTCAGAAGTTAAGTCGCATAGTGCTCAGAGCCATTTGAACCATTTGAACTTCAATGTACTGCATTATTTAGGTGTAGTCTGTATGTCTGTACTGAAAATGTAAATTAGGAGTTGTTTGTGTGTCTGCAGAGCATTATTTAGGAGTAGTTTACAAGTCTGTGGGCTGTGTTTCATTACCCAAAGCATGTGTTTTGTATCAGTGTGATAAATATACTCCATATCTAAATAAATTGTTGCAAAATAAATAAACTCCGCTCCTTCCATACTCTCTCCAGCAACCCAGCGCAGGCTGAGTCATTTTCGTGCCATTTTTCCCTTCCAGTCCACCATCTTTGATTATGTCACAGGAGGGATGACAGCACTCTCTGGCGGCAGTATTGTGTACTAGGTCAGTTGGAGTCTAGATCTTGTTGTGGAGACACTGCATGCTAAATAAGAACTGATGTCCAGCACAGGCAGAGTCGTTTTACCGCCATTTCCCCCCACCATCTTGGATTAGGTCACGAAATGGATGACAGTGCTCTCTAGTGTGGTACTGTGCACTAGGTCCAGACCTAGTGGTGAACACACTGTTTGACGCCATCTTGGATAACGGTACTTGTGTCATCAGCTGACGTCAAGGCTGCCATCTTGCATTATGTTACGGAATGGACAACAGCACCCTCTGGTGATGGTACTGTGTACTAGGTCATTTGGAGTGTGGGCCTCATGGTGAACACACTGGACGGTGGTGCTGCCTCTAATTGTTTAAATAAAGACTGGTGCATGATTTTTACAGTTGACAATTAGCAAGCACGTTTGCAGAGTCTCTTAGATGGAATATTATTCTGACAATTTACGAGTTGTTTGGCTCTCTGTACGTAAATGAATTGCATTATTTACGAGTGGTTTGCATATCTGTAGGCTGTGCAATGCGTTATTTTGACAGTTTACAGTTAGCAGGAGCTTATGTAGAGCATTATACATGAGTTATTTAGGAGTAGTTTGCAGGTCTGTATGCTGTATGGCATGTCAGAGCGTGTGTTCCGTTTCACTGCGATAAATATACTCCATCACTAAATAAATTGTTCCAAAATAAACAGAGTACACTCCTTCCTCTCTTCAGCAGCCCAGTGTAGGCTGAGTCCTTTTCCCGCCAATCCCTTGGGAGAGTTGGCGGTCGGGTGACTTAGGTTAGTGGAGGTAGCCCAATTGACCTATCTTCCTGCCATTTTCTTAGGTGTATTGCATTGTCCTGTTAGAATTTGAACTTCCTGCAATTTTCTTGTATAGGGGAAGGGAGTGGAGGGGGGGTTAGGTTAGTGGAGGTAGCCCAATTGGCCTTCTTCCTGCCAAAATTCAAACTTCCTACCAAAATCCGCCATCTTTAATGACGACACAGTCGCCATCCTGGATGACGTCATGTGCTGTAGCCAAGTCTACACGCCACCCTCTTGGATACATCTGGCAACAATGCAGAGTGGCTCAGAAAGTTGGGTTGGGTTGTTTGGGGAAGGAGACCAGACAGCGAGGTCATTGGTCTCATCAGATTAGGGAAGGACGGGGAAGGAAGTCGGCCGTGCCCTTTGAAAGGAACCATCCCGGCATTTGCCTGGAGCGATTTAGGGAAAGGCTCAGAAAGGTCTTTGCCCCAATACTGTCATCTTCCAAAACCTTCACGTACCATTTGGTAGTCACCATGCCATCATGGAATATCACATCAATTATTCCGTGACTGGACACTGTATACCACACAATCACCTGCTGTGGGTGAAGAGACTTCTTGATTGCGAAATGCGGATTCACAGTCCCCCAAATACGCTAATTTTGCTTATTGACAAACCCATCCAAATGAAAGTGGGCTTTGTCATTAAATCAAAGTCCTGTTTCATTTATGAGGGTAATAGTATTGGCGTAACATAACCGCTGTTCCATGGGCCTGGGGCTTAATGGCTGATGGGTTTGAATTTTGTATGGGAAGATAACCAGGTTTACAACAACAGTTTGCCGCAGTGTCCCCCAGTTGATTTTTACCTGTGGTGCAGTGCGTCTGATCGATTTCCTGGGCTTAGTTTGAAACACAGCGTGTGTCTTCTCGATGTTTTCAGGCGTTTTCACCCTTTTTGGACGAGCGACATTGCCAACACTGTCATCACGAACACTACCCGTTCTGTCAAACTTGCGAATCAAATTCTTGATCGTTAGCATACTTGGACCGGTTGTCTTTAGTCCGACCTTGGTTGCAAACTTCCTTTGAGCCACAGTTGCGCTGTTATTGCTCGCATAGAAGGTCTTCACCAGCGCTATAAGCTCAGGCATGTTTTCACCCTTTTTGGACGAGTGACATTGCCATCACTGTCATCACGAACACTACCCGTTCTCTCAAACTTGCTAATCAAATTCTTGATTGTTAGCACACTTGGACCGGTTGTCTTAGTCTGAAATTAGTTGCAAACTTCCTTTGAGCCGCAGCTGGGCTGTTATTGCTCGCATAGTAGGCCTTCACCAGCACTATACACTCAGGCATGCTGTACCATCATTTTCACGTGCAAATAACCGGCAACAACAAGGCGCGTGCGCATGCGCATACTGATGCCCATCATGCACTGTGGCCAACCGTGCGGTTTGAACGTCCTAACGCAAACCGTTCAGAAGTTAAGAGCATATTATTTCACATAGTTCAACAATTGTCACCCTGCATGTTATTTGCAGGAAGTGGTATACGCTGCAGGGGAGCAAGAGTAGATCTGTGGTATTGCTTTGCTTAAGGTGGTCGGACTAGTGAGATGGAGATGTGTTTATTTCAGTCAATCAATGATTATAAGGTCAATGATTGTTCAATGTAAGGTGGCATATTTACTCTGACAGGTTTTGGATGCAGTAAATGTGGAATACAAACCATGCAGAAAACAATTAATTGCAAAATATTATCATATAGTTTCCAAATGTCTGTCTGTCCTATGTAAGTGTGTGTGTGTGTGTGTGTGTGTGTGTGTGTGTGTGTGTGTGTGTGTGTGTTCCATGGCGTATACACTCCCACCTGATTTAGAAATGTAGTTTACTTACTAAGAAATACTCAGTTATCCAGCAGAGCAGTGGAATCAGATGTGTATGTAATACAGTTTCCAAATTTTGTCGGTGCTAGTTGAGTACGATGACGAAGTGTGTGGTACTCCCTTCCACCATTAACAGGTGTTCTATTAAAACTATAGTCTTCCATGCTATTTTTTCTCATTGTGATAGCTCTCTACATAGCCTGTGACAGATAGGCAGCCTTCTAACTGATGGAACAGTGCTGTCGCATCGTGATGGGATTTTGAGAGCATTAGCAGGGCCCTGTGACTTAACTGGGACACCTAGAGCCTGCCTTACTTGTTAAAATAAGGTAGATGCTAGTGCAGTATATCAAAGACCGGCGGATTCGTTAAAAAAAGAGGGGAGGGGGCAGAAGCGATACTCGGACAACGAAAAGGAGCCCGAGAGGAGTTCTCTTCACCACTGCTTCTAAGTGTTGTTCACATATCGCGAAGTGATTGCACCGAGAAAAGTTTGGGGTCATACAGTTTTTCACTAGGAGACATTCAGCATCAGAAGTTCCGTCTCTTATCTTTTTGACAAATATTTTACGTTGGATAGGAAAGCAAGAAGAGCCATACTACTACTGTGTTGTACACCTGTGTATCCATGGTTGAAGTTTTTTAATGGAGGAATTGTGAAAGGCGAGAATATGGGGAGGGACCTAGTCATCTGTGAAACAGCAGTCCTCGTATATTAAGGGTGGTTCCTAACATACCTCCTACCAAAGTGCGCTGTGAAGGTATCGAATAAAAATAAACTTTTTTTTAAACACATCTTCTTATTTTCATATAAAATGAGTTGCCCACGCAGCACAACCAGTTTGTGATGCTGGGGCCACACCATTTGCGCTATTTACAATCACGCTACTGACTGTGGTAAATCAGCAAGACTTTTTTAGACACTTTAAATTAGGAACAAATCATGCGAAAGTTTTGTGCTCCAAAAACTGGATGGACTGACAGTTTAAATTTACACTGTTGACTCGTAGATAACGTCCTGTGAATACAATTATGGTATCGCTTTGCAGCTCAAAACTTTTGATCGACAAATACCAATCAAGAAAAAGCAAATGAATTAGCGACCAGCAACGAAAACAGGTTCTAACGTATGTCTGTTACATTTAAAGTCTGTTAAAGAATTACTATGTAACAAATGACTCGAGACAAACAACTTGAAGCAGCATGTGGCATCAAGCTAAACAGACAAATGCTTCCAAGGTTTATCGATGATTTGTGGAAGAAAATGTTAAACATCGCCAACACAGATTAGACTCGTAATTCAGCATTTTTTTCAGCTGCACAGTTATGAAATATAGTTAAGTTACTTCGACAGTTATTATAAATCCTAAGCTATATTTCAGCAGAGTTAATAAAGCGCTAGAGACTGCGGTGGCGGAAGCTCTAGTCGGAGCTACGCAGCGGTAGCGTGGGGCCGGACTGGGAGCAGTGCTGTCGCATTTCTTTCAGTTTTAAATAAAGAAGAAATTGTCTCCCACTTTCCCCAGCCTTCGTGCAATCAAGACAAGCACTTTGGAATGTGCAATGTGGTGCAAAGGTAAAGACTGTGTGGAACACGGAAAGTTATTGTTTGTAAGTTGAATGCATAGCTCTCCTATTCTTACCTTGGTGGTAGCGGTACAAGTTTGGAACATATTAGCGAAATACGTACCCTTCTCTGTAGAAATGTTCCAGCCGTTATTTTCTTTACAAGTCCAGTACAATCACATAGTGTTAGGGGAGCTGATGGTTACGTCACACACTAAAGTTTGGATAATAAGTTCGGTTTAAGTAAAACATAGCTCTGCTGTGTACTTCTTGTTGTGATGTGCCTTGATGAAAAAGAGTGTGTCCTGGAAATCGATAAAATAGCAGCGAAATCCATACTAATGTTCGTCAACTTAAAAAAATCGGCAAAATTAGCTTAAAAACTGGGCAATGAAATGTGGGTTTTCTTAAAAAAAATTGGCAAAAATTAGCCACGAAACCGTAAATGGCGTCGTATGTTGCAGAAAGTAGTTTTGGGTGCTGAACATTCACGAAAACTAGGTCAAAACTGCTGGGTTGTATACTAAGCTGGAAATCTGCAATATCACCTGGCTTTACAGATGCTGCTGCTGCAACTTGAGCGAGATCCTTTTTAAGAATGCCAGTTTCAGGATTCTGGAAGGAAACTAAGAAGGGGATGGTGGCACTGGTGTGGGCATGGCCAATAGCAGCACAGTGAGGGCAGTGGGGCGATAGTGGGGGAAGCGTCGCATTTTTTTTGGGTCATAAACTACCGTTATTAAAATAAGAGTTATCAATTTACGCTAAAAGTATTGATCACCTGGGTAAAAGTGAACCAAATCCACCATCATCCCAGCAAATTATAGTAATAATCATGATCATTCATTGCCGTCATCTTGACAAATATTGCCCATTAATTACATCCTAAATAAAGAAACCATGCGCCAAGTGAGCAGTTTGTTTACATACATACATCAAAAAAAGTTTTGCGTCACCTCGGTTCCGAGAGTTCCGGAACCTGCACAGAAAATTGGAACAGAGATCAATATAAACATCATTTCCGCCTTTTTTATTGCTCATGAAATCCACAAATTGCATACTGTAGCACCATACAGCTAGTACCTCTAATACCCAGTAGCACATCCTCTTGCACTGATGCATGCCTATATTCGTCGTGGCATACTATCCACAAGTTTATCAAAGCACTGTTGGTCGAGATCGTCCCACTCCTAAACGGAAATTCGGCGTAGATCACTTAGAGTGGTTGGTGGTTGACGTCGTCCATAAACAGCCCTTTTCCATCTCTCCCAGGCATGTTCGATAGTGTTCATGTCTCGAGAACATGCTGGCCACTCTAGTCGAGTGATGTCGTTATATTCCCGGCGGGGGGGGGGGGGGGGGGTCAGGGATTTTCTCTGCCTCGTGATGACTGGGTGTTGTGTGATGTCCTTAGGTTAGTTAGGTTTAAGTAGTTCTAAGTTCTAGGGGACTGATGACCATAGATGTTAAGTCCCATAGTGCTCAGAGCCATTTTTGATGTCGTTATGCTGAAGGAAGTCATACACAAGACGTGCACGATGGGGACGCGAATTGTTGTTCATGAAGACGAATGCCTCACCAATATGCTGCCGATATGGTTGCACTATCGGTCGGAGGATGGCATTCACGTATCGTACAGCCGTTACGGCGCCTTCCATGACCACCAGCAGCGTACGTCGACCCCACATAATGCCACCCCAAAACAGCAGGGAACCTCCACCTTGCTGCACTCGCTGCACAGTGTGTCTAAGGCGTTCACCCGGACCGGGTTGCCTCCAAACACGTCTCCGACGATTGGTAGAAGGCATATTCGAGAACGTGATGCCAATCCTGAGCGGTCCATTCGGGATTTTGTTGGGACCATCTGTACCGCGCTGCATGGTGTCGTGGTTGCAAAGGTGGACCTCGCCATGGATGTCGGAAATGAAGTTGCGCATCATGCAGCCTATTGCGCACAGTTTGAGTCGTAACACGACGTCCTGTGGCTGCACGAAAAGCATTTATTCAACATGGTGGCGTTGCTGTCAGGGTTCCTCCGAGCCATAATCCGTAGGTAGCGGTCATTCAATGCAATAGTAGCCCTTAGGCGGCCTGAGCGAAGCATGTCATCGACAGTTCCTGTCTCTCTGTATCTCCTCCATGTCCGTACTTTGGTTCTCTCATAGACGCCTGGACACTTCCCTTGTCGTGAGCCCTTCCTGGCACAAAGTAACAATGCGGACGCGATCGAACCGCGGTATTCACCATCTAGGCATGGTTGAACTACAGACAACACGAACTGTGTACCTCCTTCCTGGTGGAATGACTGGAACTGATCGGCTGTCGGACACCCTCCGTCTAACAGGCCATTCTCATGCACGGTTGTTTACATCTTTGGGCGGGTTTAGTGACATCTCTGAACAGTCAAAGGGACTGTGTCTGCGATAAAATTTCCACTTTCAACGTCTATCTTCAGGAGTCCTGGGAACTGGAGTGATGCAAAACTTTTTTTGATGTGTGCAACTGTCATTAAATTAGACTAGGTCAACTGGGCTGTCTGTTTACTTGAGAGATCAAAGGATTGTCTCAGATCTCTCATACGCCCACTGATTAACTTCGTGTCTGTTAGTTGCTAAGAAGCCTAGGACGTTACCTTCACGAACTCGTTGTCCAACTGTATGCTCAAAGTAATTTTCGGACATGACATTCATAATAATGTCACATGAATCCTGTCTCTGGCACCAGTTTTGATAACACAACTCTCCCATTCTATACATGGGATATTCGAGTCACCCCCCCCCCCCCCTCCATTACTACTGCATGACCAGGAAAATTATTAATGGTATTCTTTAAGTTCTCTCTGAAGCTCTCTGCTACTACAGCTCCTGAGCCAGGCGGTCTATAAAAGCATCTGATCGCCATTTATGACTGACCTCTGATGCTTAACTTTAAACAGCTAATAAACATTTAGGATCCGTGATAAGCTCGCTAGATATTATCGAGTTCTTTTTCTGCAATACATGTGCTACCACCACCGGTGACTAACATATCCTTCATAGAAATATTTTAATTTGAGCTTAGTATTTCGTTGGTGTTTACTTCCAGTTCCAACGAAATTTCTGTCGCTAATACTGTCTGGGCACTATAGCCTTCAATAAGTGTACTAATTCTGGAACCTTTCGTTGGGTGCTCCTGTTGTTTAATAATATCATATTAACCTTTTCTGTGTCTGATCTGCGAGGACGGGCATTCTCTGAGAACACTGTGGCTGATGTAACTTCGACTTTGGCACGAAATTCATCTCTGATCCAAGGGGGAGTTTCTGTAAGATAACTCCTCCATGAGCACACTACACGTACTCTGCTACCCTAGTAGCTGCTTACTGTGTGTAGTGCACGCCTTACCTATTAAGGAGAATTTTACAATTCTTCATCAGAGAAATTCACATCCAGTGCCGTTCGGAGCCTCTGATTTAGGCCTCAGAACCAAAGCGGCGGGCGTCTTTCCTGGCAAAATGTGGCACTTTTTGCAGCCGGTTGTATCCAGGGTTCTTTATAACCAATCGCACGGTCTGTTCCACGTCACGGACGAGATCCCCTGGCTAATATACGGAGTGTAGACTGACATTCTTTCCCGCCTTGCATGCTATATCTCTGAGATGCTCCATCACCTGCCTAATGTTGGAGCTTCTACATCTACATCTACATTTATACTCCGCAAGCCACCCAACGGAGTGTGGCGGAGGGCACTTTACGTGCCACTGTCATTACCTCCCTTTCCTGTTCGCCGGCCGAAGTGGCCGTGCGGTTAAAGGCGCTGCAGTCTGGAACCGCAGGACCGCTACGGTCGCAGGTTCGAATCCTGCCTCGGGCATGGATGTTTGTGATGTCCTTAGGTTAGTTAGGTTTAACTAGTTCTAAATTCTAGGGGACTAATGACCTCAGCAGTTGAGTCCCATAGTGCTCAGAGCCATTTGAACCTTTCCTGTTCCAGTCGCGTATGTCTCGCGGGAAGAACGACTGCCGGAAAGCCTCCGTGCGCGCTAGAATCTCTCTAATATTTCATTCGTGATCTCCTCGGGAGGTATAAGTAGGGGGAAGCAATATATTCGATACCTCATCCGGAAAAGCACCCTCTCGAAACCTGGATAGCAAGCTACACCGCGATGTAGAGCGCCTTTCTTGCAGAGTCTGCCACTTGAGTTTGCTAAACATCCCCGTAACGCTATCACGCTTACCAAATAAACCTGTGACGAAACGCGCCGCTCTTCTTTGGATCTTCTCTATCTCCTCCGTCAACCCGACCTGGTACGGATCCCACACTGATGAGCAATACTCAAGTATAGGTCGAACGAGTGTTTTGTAAGCCACCTCCTTTGTTGATGGACTACATTTTCTAAGGACTCTCCCAATGAATCTCAACCTGGTACTTGCCTTACCAACAATTAATTTTATATGATCATTCCACTTCAAATCGTTCCGCACGCATACTCCCAGATATTTTACAGAAGTAACTGCTACCAGTGTTTGTTCCGCTTAACGACTAGCATACCCAGCCTCTGCAATTTTGCGGACTGGGCAGGAGTGCTGGCCGCTGGCGCAACAGTCTTGGCTCAGAAATATTAAGAACACTGGGTAGCACCTTGTACTTGTTGCTAAGGCATAAGGAGCTAGCCGTGTGGTCCATTCCCTTTTTCGCCCTCTGCCCAGTGATATAAGAACCCGCCACTGTCTGTCATTCTCTCTTGAGTGAGGACAGACTGGTCAGATGTTGTGTACTGGAATACTCAACGACAACCAGGGGACCAGATTATTCCAACGGCACCAAAGGTGTTGCAAGTCTCGTAACTGGCGTCCTGATGTTCCCACAGCTTTGAGCAAACTCCAGTGCAGTGATCCAAACTATATGCCGTGTGCTAACACGAGATTTAAATGTAGAGATGTGATGAGGCGCTCCTGACAGCGGGAAGTCAACACGAGGAATCCATCTCACACAAGGATACGCACTAACAAGGGGAGACCACGACGCTGGGATCACGGATTTACTTCAAACTGTGTACACCTTTAGCAGGCCATTAGAACAACATAATGTGAAAGTAGTAAGATGCACTACTCTGGCAATTCAGAGAAAATCGCATGAGAATTTTCACGTATCTATTATGCAAATCATGTATCTGTGCAAAGGGACTGGCCGTAAGAATTCATTGTGGTCATGCTGTTAGCGTTCGCGCAGGGCAACAGGGTCGTGGTCGAGGCGACGGTGCGAATCCCACACCGGCACGGTAACTCAGCGCATTCGGTCACAGAGCTGGCTGGTCTCTGTAACTGAGTGAAGGGACCAACAACGAACTTCAACAGATGTCATGTGACGTCCGCTACGACCAAATACAACGAGCAATAACGAACAAACCGCAGAAACAAGAAATTCCGCAGACACTTTTTAATCTATTTTTTTTTTCATCACTGGTCTCATTATTTAATTTGTATGGCATTTGAGAGGTAACCTAACGTTTATTTGCATGAAGTTTCAATTCATGTTTTCCATGTTTGTATGACAAATAACACCCAGCAACGTGTGATGGCCGCGCGGGATTAGCCGAGCGGTCTGAGGCGCTGCAGTCATGGACTGTGCAGCTGGTCCCGGCGGAGGTTCGAGTCCTCCCTCGGGCATGGGTGTGTGTGTGTTTGTCCTTAGGATAATTTAGGTTAAGTAGTGTGTAAGCTTAGGGACTGATGACCTCAGCAGTTGAGTCCCATAAGATTTCACACACATTTGAACATTTCTTTGAACGTGTGATGTCGAGAGCACATCCGACAAGCAATTCTACGTTACTCTTTTGGTCTAGCACTCTGTGACTTACTATATTACCGATTATAAATAACGACATTCGCATGATTAATTATCGAGGTTTGGCTTGGACTTTTCAAACCTGTCCCTCGTCTTTAAAAATGTAATTACGAATTGTAAATAGCCAAATAACATATCCGTGATCCCAACGTCGTGGCCTCCCCTTGTGAGATCTACGCAAAACGGAAACTTAATTTGCTAAACATTAGTTTACACACTAAAATACATAGATATAGTTCATTTCTTAGAAGAATTACATAAAAAACACAAAGTAAACTAAATCACTCCGTATCAGACAACTGCTGGTGCTGCTACCACTCCAGGCGCGTCCACTCGCCCCGGCCTCTGCCTCTAGATTGACTGTCAGAGCTCTGTAGTCAACGGTCACCTGATTCAAACTGAGTCAAGTGATGGGTGACGTGACAATTCTGGCGGCGGAAAATTACACGTGGAATCCACTTTACACAAGGATATGCACTAAAATTTACGCAAAAACGAAAACTTAGAGTTATTTGCGGAACACTAGTCTACACAGTAAAATACACGGGTATAGTTCACTACAAACTAAATGAAATTGCGCTGTATCAGACAACTACTGATGCCACAACCGCTCCATGCGCATCCACTCGCCTCAGCTTCTTCCACTGGACTGAATGTCGGAACCCTGTAGTCAACGGTCACCTGATTCAAACTGAGTCACGTGGTGCTTCTGGTGGCGTAAAATTAACCGACGAATCTGTCTCGCTCAAGGATATGAATTAAGATTTACGATAAGACGAAAACTTAGAATAATCTGCTAAACACTAGTCTACACAGTAAAATAAATACATACAGTCGACTTCTTATCAGAAAAACGTGAAAAAAAGAACAGAAGCTACACTAAATTACCCTGTAACAGACAACTGCTGCTGCCGCTATCGCTCCAGGCGCACCCACTCACCTCGGCCTCTGTCGCTGGACTCCACACAAAATTCATGATGACACCGATGTCGTTACAGCGAGGAACCAATCGTCTAACAATGCTGATATCTACTATTGTACTATCCACACTGTCAGGCGAGATCCATCGCTATAACGAAGCTGAAGGGCAAACACCGTTGGCTGACTGCAGTGACTCCACCCAAGTCAGCGATTCGATGACAGCGATGTCGTTACAGCGAGGAACCAACCGTCTAACAATGCTGATATCCACTATTGCACTATCCGCACTGTCAGGCGAGATCCATCGCCGAAACGAAGCCGAAGGGCAAACACCGTTGCCTGACGAAACACGGAGCGGCAGGGCACTGTCTGCAGTGATTGCACGTGACACTCAGCGAGTCGATGACGTTACAGCGATGAATCCATCCTCTAACAGTGCTGATATCTACTGTTGCACTATCAGCAATGTTAGACGAGGTTCATCACTGTAACGAAGCTGAGGGGCAAACACCGTTGGCTGAAGAAACGCGGAGCGGCAGGCTGCTGACTGCAGTGTCTCCACACAACATTCAGCGAGTCGATGATATCGATGACGGTACAGCGATGAATCCATCCTCAAACAGTGCTGATATCCACTGTTGCACTGTCAGCGCTGTTGGACGAGGGGTTCATCACTGTAACGAAGCTGGAAGGCAAACACCATTGGCTGACGAAATGCAGAGCGGCAGGCCGCTGACTGCAGCATCTCCACACAACATTCAACGAGTCGATGACATCGATGACAATACACCGAGGAATCTGTCGAACCTGTCGCCTAACAGTTCTGATATCCACTGTCAGCATACACATTTTTCAGTCTTTCATGAATGTGAGTGGGCGTTTCACCTTCTACGTTCAAGAATTGTATCACAGATCGCTGTCTAATACGAACATCGGTGTCTGACATTTTGTGTGGGACTGCAGTACTGGCGCCTGTTGCTGCAGAAAGTTACTACTGCAGTGGACTAGAGAGAAAGCATTACAAAACAGCGGCAAATACAAATTTTTCACTTAAAAAATTTATCTAAGGAGAAAAAAAGAGGCATTACTTTCTGGCTGACCCTCGTAAAATAAGTTTCAGAACCAGATCTCTTTCAAATCTCCCGCTTCACGATATCCACACAGAGGAGATCTGTGTGCGCTACGCCGGCCGGAGTGGCCGAGCGGTTCTAGGCGCTACAGTCTGGAACCGCGCGACCGCTGCGGTCGCAGGTTCGAATCCTGCCTCGGGCATGGGTGTTTGTGATGTCCTTAGGTTAAAGTAGTTCTAAGTTCTAGGGGACTGATGACCACAGCAGTTAAGTCCCGTAGTGCTCAGAGCCTCTTTTTTTTTGGTGATATTTCGAGTACTCGGTTATTCTTTTGTATTATGAATGACACTCCCTTGGTCGTGGACGTATCAGTTTCTCGCAGCCGTTATTGTATTCGACGAAAATGGTATGTGATGTGATAATTACAACAGGGACTGACGGCAGGGATCCCTTCCCAGTTTGTGTCTATACCGCGAAACGGGAGATTTGAAACTGAAGCAATCTTCGAACTTATTTTACATCGAAACGGTAAATTTCCTGAAATCGATTCCTGATTAAAACTTTATTTACTCAGTAGTCTCTATAACCCCTAGGAGCCACTATTAGGGACTGTTAAACAACCTAAGGAACTTGCTTCCATTGCAGAGGTAGTTTACAGTAACAGAGCATTTCAAATGACTGAGGAGCATGACATTACCAATTTCAAGAAGGGTCGCCGGACAGTTGCACAAAGATATACTGAGAAACTGTGGAACACACTTTTTCCTCATGTAGTGTGAACTGTTTTGAAGAAGAAAAATCTACCGTACAGGAATCAAGATGGAATCTGTAAGCCGGCCGCAGTGGTCGAGCGGTTATAGGCGCTTCAGTCCTGAACCGCGCGACTGCTGCGGTCGCAGGTACGAATCCTGCCTCGGGCATGAATGTGTGAGATGTCCTTAAGTTAGTTAGGTTTAAGAAGTTAGAAGTTCTAGGGGACTGATGACCTCAGATGTTAAGTCCCATAGTGCTCAGAGCCATTTGAACAATTTTTTTGATTCTGTAAACACTGATCTTGTGAAACACTGTTCGCTCTGTTCGTCCATCAAATCTAGATGGCTAGCGGTAAGGGTTCCCTCCGTAACACATTCGATACGGTTTGGTTCTATCGGTTAGTGAATAGATTATGACCATACGGAATATGGAAACAGGTTGCTTTACTGGATTCATGGTTTCCTAACAGATAAAATTATAAACTTAGTTCTTCTTCTTCAGTTCACTGAGTATGATTACAGCCTTTTCCGTCTTCGCGGAAGCCATCTGTTCCTCGATCGTCTCCCATCTCTCATCTCTGTCGGTTTATAATTGATTACTTCTTTAACTAATCTGTCTTGCCCAAACATATTGCTTTGTTGTTTTCATTTTATGCCTCCATGGTCTATTTTTTCGTTTATTTAAAATGGAATGATCATATAAAATTAATCGTCGTTAAAGAAGACGCCAGACAGATTCATTTGAACAATCCTAAGGAAATGCAGTCAGAAAACAAAGGATGTAGGTTACAGTACACTTGTTCGCCCACTGCTTGAATACTGCTCTCCAGTGTGGGATCCGTACCAGATAGGGTTGCTACAAGAGATAGAGAAGATCCAACGGAGAGCAGCGCGCTTCCCTACAGGATCATTTAGCAATCTCGAAAGCGTTACGGAGATGATAGATAAACTCCAGTGGAAGACTCTGCAAGAGAGACGGTCAGTAGCTCGTACGGGATTTTGATGAAGTTTCGAGAACATACCTTCACCGAGGGGTCAAGCAGTATATTGCTCCCTCCTACGTATATCTCGCGAAGAGACCATGAGGATAAAATCAGAGAGATTAGAGCCCACACAGAGGCATACCAACAATCTTTCTTTCCACGAACAATACGAGACTGGAATAGAAGGGAGAACCGATAGAGGTTCTCAAGGTACCCTCCGCCACACACCGTCAGGTGGCTTGCGGAGTATGGATGTAGATGTAGATGTACCGTATACATTAAGTTCGCTTATAATATTGTTTTGTATTTGTATTTGATCTCTGAGGGTATACCCTTTACCTTTCCCTGGGAATTCCATTTCAGCCGACTGCATTCTTCTCTATCTTGCTTAGTTAATGTCCATGATTCGCTTCCATATGTTAGAATATGTGTAGTCATTTCTCTGTAAAGGTTTAGCTTTGCATCCTTCCTTGAATTCTCAACCAGTGTTCTGTGTATTGTGCCACTTATCGTTTGAAAATGATGTAATTTATTAGCGATGTCGTTTCAATTATCGTAGCTAATATCACGACCTAACAGTTGAAAATGTGACATCTGTCTTGTTGGCTGTTCATCTAATGCTACTTGGCCGGTGTGGCCGGTGTGGCCGAGCGGTTCTAGGCGCTTCAGTCTGGAACCACGCGACCGCTACGGTCGCAGGTTCGAATCCTGCCTCGGGCATAGATGTGTGTGATGTCCTTAGGTTAGTTAGGTTTAAGTAGTTCTAAGTTCTAGGGGACTGATGGCCTCAGATGTTAAGTCCCATAGTGCTCACAAGGGAACCTCCCCATCGCACCCCCCCTCAGATTTAGTTATAAGTTGGCACAGTGGATAGGCCTTGATAAACTGAACACAGATCAATTGAGAAAACAGGAAGAAGTTGTGTGGAACTGTGAAAAAATAAGCAAAATATACAAACTGAGTAGTCAATGGGCCACATAAGCACCATAATGGACTCTGTGAGATCAGGAGCGCCGTGGTCCCGTGGTAGCGTGAGCAGCTGGAGAACGACAGGTCCTTGGTTTAAGTCTTCCCTCGACTGAAAATTTTACTTTCTTTATTTTTGAATAGTTATTATCTGTCCGTTCGTTCATTGACATCTCTGTTCACTGTAATAAGTTTAGTGTCTGTGTTTTGCGACCGCATCGCAAAACCGTGCGATTAGTAGACGAAAGGACGTGCCTCTCCAATGGGAACAGAAAACATTTGTCGCAAGGTCATAGGTCAACCGATTCCTCCACAGGAAAACACATCTGATATATTCTATACGACACTAGTGACGGCATGTGCGTCACATGACAGGAATATGTTGTCGACCCACCTAACTTGTACACTGGGCGAATGGGTAAAAAGATTCTTCTACCTTGCCCGATTTAGGTTTTCTTGTGGATGTGATAATCACTCCAAAAAAAGTGATGGAAACATAAGAGTTTGTCACATAAATTGAAAATAAAAAATTAAACGTTTCTCTCGATGGAAGATTTGAACCTAGGATCTTTCGTTCCGCAGCTGCTCACGTTACCACGAGACCACGGCGCTCCTGCATTCCTATCGTACTTAATGTTGGATATCTTCCGTTGAACTATTCAGTTTGTATATTTTGCTTATTTTTTCACAGTTCCACACAACTTCTTCCTGTTTTCTCAGTTGATCTGTGTTCAGTTTTTCAAGGACTATCCACCGTGCCAACTTATAACTACATCTGAGGGGGGTGCGATGGGGAGGTTCCCTTGTCAGAGCCATTTGAACCATTCTAATACTACTTCGGAGCGCACTGGAAACTTCGCTTTGAAGGCCATAGCTTAGTTCTTAGCAAAGCAAAGCCGTCAGACGTAAAAGTAACTCTGAGAATAACGCAAGGGAATTCGTGGAAGACACGTTTGTATACAAGGAAGTTGCGACTATGGAAAAACTGTGGAACTGGGAGACCTGCTTTGTGCAGTTATTGCGAGTTGACCCTCAACGTAAACAAATACGACGTATTACCTTTACATAGGATGAAATACCCGAAAATATCCATTTACACTACTTGCGACCAATCAGTGAAAATAGTAGCAAACGTAAAGTATCTAAGTGTACACCCTCCGAGCCAGCTCAAGGGAAACGACTACACAAAACTACTCCCATGCTCATAAATTAAGGATAACGCTGATACATGGTGAAACAAAGCTCTGGTGGGCGGTTTGCGGGTTTAAATCATCTCGGGGTATGACCATGCGGCGCATCTGATCTGCGGTCGTCGCATAGTGGCGCTGGCAGCAGTCCACATACGCAGAGGTGTGTTGGTGCCTGTCAGAGTACGGTGCAGCGAGTAAGTGTGCGGACGTTTTCAGACATGCTAATGGTGACTGTTTGTTGAAAATGGCTCAAACAATACATACTAATGACGTTATGAGGGGTAGAACACTAGGGCGACTGGGGGCTGGCCAAACACTGCAGGTCGTAGAAGGGGCACTCCATGTGCCACAAAGAGTGATCTCAAGATTATGGCAACGATTCCAGCAGACAGGTAACGTGTCCAGGCGCTACAGTACAGGACGTCCACAGTGTACAAAACCAGAAGAAGACCGATATCTCACCATCAGTGCCCGCACACGGCCACGGAGTACTGCAGGTAGCCTTGCTCGGGACCTTACCGCAGCCACTGGAGCAGTTGTCTCCAGACACAGAGTCTACAGACGACTGAACAGACTTGGTTTATTCGCCCGGAGACCTGCAAGGTGCATTCCCCTGACCCCTGGTCACAGGTGAGCCCTTAAAGCCTGGTGTCAAGAACACAGTACATGGTCATTGGAACAGTGGTCCCAGGTTATGTTCACGGACGAGTTCAGGTATAGTCTGAACAGTGATTCTCGCCGGTTTTCATCTGGCGTGAACCAGGAACCAGGTACCAACTCGTAGAAAGGGACCTGTATGGAGGTCGTGGTTTGATGGTGTGGGGTGGGATTATGATTGGTGCACGTACACCCCTGGATGTCTTCGATAGAGGAATTGTAACAGTCAGGTGTATCGGGACGTCATTTTCACCAGTATGTGTGCCTTTTCAGGGGTGCAGTGGGTCCCACCTCCCTCCTGATGGATGATAACGCACGAACCCACCGAGCTGCCATCATGGAGGAGTACCTTGAAACAGAAGATATCAGGCGAATGTAGTGGCCTGCCTGTTCTCCAGACCTAAACCCCATCGAGCACGTCTGGGATGCTCTCAGTCGACGTATCGCTGCACGTCTTCAAACCCCTAGGACACTTAAGGAGCTCCGACAAGCACTGGTGCAAGAATGGGAGGCTATACCCCAGCAGCTTCTCGACTACTTGATCCAGAATATGCCAACCGATTGTGCGGCCTGTGTACGTGTGCATGGTGATCATATCTCATATTGATGTCGCGGTACATGCGCAGGAAACGTGGCGTTTTGTAGCACCTTATCACCAATACCGTGGACTTACAGATCTGTGTCGTGTGTGTTCCCCATGTGCCAATGCTATTAGTGCTAGTTCTGTGTAGTGCCACGTTGTGTGGCACCACATTCTGCAATTATCTTTGTAGTTGTAAGAAAAGGAGATGCTCGACTGAAATTGTTTGGAAGGATTTTACGTAAACGCAGTTAATCCGCAAAAGAAGTACCTTACAAAATAATCGCTCCACTGATTTTTGAGTACCGGCCGATCGTGTGAGACCCTTACCAGGTGGGTTTAATAAAAGTGATCGAGGAGATCCAAAGAAGAGCAGCACGTTTCGTTATGGGTTTGTTTCATAGGCGCAAGAGCGTCACGGAGATCTTCATCAGACTCTCGTGGCAGACGCTACAGGAGAGGTATTGTGCATCACGGAATCGGGCAACATAACATATTGCTTTCCCCCCACATACACTTTGCGAAATGACAGTGCTAAGAAAACTGCATAAATTTCAGCTCGTGTTTTCCTATACACCACTCAGGAATCGAAAAGGAAATGAGAAATGACTGTTGTACTCGAAGTACCCTCCGGCATTCCTTATGGTGGCTTCTGGACTATGGACGAAGATATAAAACAAGCATCCTGCCACCACTGTTGGAAGAACACGAAGCAGGGATGCACGGGGTTTGTACCGTACTGTTCTGGTGCGTAACGTGGCTGCTTCATGTTATTTCCGTGTCGGTAACTTGTTTCTATGTTTACTCCCAGAAGGCTTCGAAGGAACAGTCGCATTTGTCTATGTTGTCACACTCCAGTCTTGCTGGATTTTAATTTTCGAAATTGTGCCCGCCTCATGTTTAGTCCCGACTTGTACACACAAATAACGAACCTTGGAATCCAAACGTACACGGGAAGCTGTATATCAAAAATTGGATCTGTAGAATCAATAGAGGAAATTGTTACCCCGGGCTAAGAAGTTTAAACTAGCTGCACAAAGTAGTGGCTTGGGTGCTGATTTCATGAAGTTGAACTTCACCCAAAAACTAGCTGACATCAATAAAAACCTTCGTTACCTATTAGAATGATCGTGCAGCGTTGATTTGAAATACATCTGAACCGCGAATTCGAAGTTTTCGGTTTGACCCTTCTGCTACGCAGTTTTTTCACCCATAAACGAATTCAAATGAATGTTAACCAGATGACACTGTTTAAATGAAGCTAAAGTGTTTCAGAAAGTATTCTCTCTCAGCACTACGTTTTTTCTCGGAACTGAGATTTGCATAAAGGGTATCCTCTTTATCTTTACCACCGTAGATAACATTTTGTCTGGAAACAACATAGAAGAATGTATAACGCAAATGTGTTTAATTACCAGGGAGACATTAGCCAGCATCGTTTCCTGTCTTGTATCTTTGTTCGTGACGAAGTTATGAACGGCTGTGCGTCTTTTTTACATAGCACCGTATATTTTTTGTATGGTAACCCATCTTCTCTTCTCAAGATTTGTTCAAAAACGTACCACGGTGTACCAATCACGTAAACATGACTTCGTTCAAAACGTGACACGAAATCGACTTTGGCTCTCTTGTACTAGTACACAGAACAGGTGACCGGGGTAACGCCAAAACACGTAACATATGCGTGATCCTGGCGCGGTTCCAACGGTAGACTGTCAGCCAACTGCACTGTTCCTGCTTTGGCACAACTTGCGCGTGTCAGGATTTATCAGTGAAGAAACCAGGGACCCTTTAAAAAGTCTTTAATTTTTACATTCACGTACATTACTACCAAACAGTAAGTAATGTGTGTCACATTAATCCCATCTGTCATACCCACTACCATCGTCGCAAACCGCTTGAGATTTCGGCTGAAAGCACTCTTTTACATTCGAAGGAAATAGTTGATAGTTCATATATGCGAAAAAGAAACAGATACGCTGTAATGTGTGAGCGATGCGTGTCCGTGATTATTTCTTCTGCATATAGACATATGTGACCGCATCAAGATGGCCGTTATTATGTGACGAGTGTCGAATGTCAATTCGCGTAGTTTCTGTGCAGCACAGCTGTTTATTGATCTTTGCCAGTCAGACATGCGCGCGCACCAAAAGGAAAAGAATAGAAAAAGAAGGTAACAGGTTGCTTCGATTCAGAGATTACACATGATAGAGGATCGGCCGGTGCCTGAATAACAGGATGAAAGCTATTGATATTGAAAAGAAACATATGAGTCACGGTATATGCCATGTTCCTTGGCACATTTGAATGGACAGCTGGGGCCCTAATAAAAAGAAGTTTGTGTCATAACCGCAGGTCAACAAAAAGGGGTAGTTCGTGCGGGATGTGAATTCTGATAAAAAGTATTAGCTATAATATAGAACTCAAAATATATGTGCATAAGAATACGTTAGATAAAAAGGAGAAATGAACTATCCACATTCACGTAGTCAATGACAAAGCGGTGGTTGTCAAAAACACGGGTTATTGGTGATTCTCTATTTGTGCGGAAGTTTGCATTAAATTTAAATCGAGGGTTACATTAAAAGAGAGCTGAGAAAACGTTATTTCGTCTCACTATAAAAATAAAATGCCATTCTGAAAAAAAAATGAAAGCGACAAAGACTGCTGAACATTTATTTTTTTAATCCGTATGCTATCTTTATGATGATTCTAATGATGGGAAGAAGGGAAATAAGGAAGATCGAAAACAAAAAGAGGAGAACATATAATGGGTCTAGCGTTTCGCGGCACTGCTCGCCTCCTACCAGGTGGTGGGCGGAGCCTGGAGCGGCGCACCAGCAAAACTGATTCGGTTCCAACGTTGTTTAAGCGTCGGCGGCTGGGACGCAACTGAAGCTGCTGCGCCAGCTCAGCCGGGATTCCAGTTCCGTTGCGCGCCGCACGGAGCGCGGCAGTAGCCCGAGGAGAGACTTGTGCCCTAGGGACAGCTATTCAAGATGCCAATCGGCTAGCCTCGTGTGTCCAGCCCGTAGCGCTTTCTGGTGGCAGACAGCGGAAGCTTACAATACGCTCAGTAGTCTCTGTACTGTTCACTTGTCTTTACTATTATACGTGTGTTTATGATAATATACAACTCTCATTTCAAAACTCGAAAAATATAGCTGCAATTCGCGCAGCATGTGTCAGTAATAAAAGCTTACACCGCCAAATTCCCCAAGAGACAGGCACGATAATCAATTTTTTAATAAAAATTAACAAAGCTTACAAATAGCCGAACTTTTTTCTTTACTTTAGAAGAGTGAAAATCAGCTGAGAAGCTAAGGAATACAGCTTTCTATTTAACTTGCAAATCTTTACTACAGATTACATTTCAACATCATTTTTCTTGGCTTTT